>NC_133024.1:71197552-71348750 GCF_048771995.1 Taeniopygia guttata | reverse complement strand
TGAGGAGATGCCCAGTTTTTCATGTTTTTACTAATTTCTTTCTAAAATCTGATAGATAAGTGCAACCTTTGAAATGTCCTTTTTACAAATTGTCTGTCCATATGCAGATTTTAGATTATTGCACATATAAGTACCATGCTGGTAACACAAGATTCAAGATATTTCAAATGCGAGAGAAGTATAAGTTATTCTGCAGACTCACTTGTCTAATCTAATTTTAGCCACCTAAAAGTTAAGTATGTGAATCAAGCAGCTCCTCTTGATGCTCACTATAGTTAATGGAAGGAGACAGTGTGAATGAATGCTAGACAGATAGAGTGACTGTTCCTTCAGTTGTAAAATAATGACCTAAGTCAAGTGGAAGAGACTTTACATAATTTAAAGACAGACATAGATGACTAAATTGTGGTGACTTAGACTTTATAAAAATAATCCCAATTGTAAAATTCATTTGATAACTAAGCCCAGAAATAAATAAATGTTTAAAAATTTAGATAGAATTTGTAAATATCACCTTCTTTTTTCCTGGAGTCAGTGGTTCTAGGTGCACCTCCTAGAATGCATTTGGTTGGGAACAGTAGTAAAACAGGTGCCCAGTAAACCAGCTCAGAGCAGATGGATTTCAGCACAGAAGTTCCAAATTGCCCAGGAAAGACCTTTACACACTGTAGTCTCATAAGCTTGAAGAGAAATCCTATGACAATATCTTTGATTAGGGCTGATCATACCGCAGCCTACACACACTGACTGGGCGGGGCATCAGCGCTACCGGCTGGTTGACAAGGTGGTCTTCAGTCAAAGGTTGGACCTGATGATCTCAGAGGTCTTTTCCAACCTAATTAATTCTGTGATTCCCTCTACAAATTCATGTTGCCGTAGTTATTATGTTCTTCAGAAAACTGAAATACTTAGGTTTATTGTTATTAATAATTATTGTTGTTGTTATTAATATTATTGTTGTATTGTTATTGTTGTTATTATTCAGTTGATATTTCTGCTAGGGTATATGTATTATTTTCTAATATAGTGCATAACCTGTGGTCTTTCTAGTCTAAAAATTGTATTTGTTCCCTTATCAGTATATAAACCAATAATAAATACCTTGGTATCTATATTTTTAGAAGTATGCTGGAGATGAGAACTTTGAAAAAAAATTGTGATCTAGGAAAAATTTTTCTCCTCTATTGTGTCAAGTACTTCCCTAATATATGCATAATTTTTAAAAATACATATATCAGATAAACAAAAAAAAAAAGGATACATTTTCCATTTAAAACAGAAGATAGGGAGTTTGTGCTTAACTCATTCAATTTCCATCCAGCTACATTATCTTCTGAAAACAAAATTTCCTTCAGTCATATATTCTATGAATCCTTAGTGGATGACTTCCTTCTTTGGGTACACTCTCTTTAATAGAATGCTTAAGGTGCAGATTTAAGAAATCTCTTGAAGGATACTACTAAGTGTGCTTACACTTTCAAGGAAGATGGCAAATGCTGTAGTGGCATTTATTTCTTTATTTATTTAATCAATTGCCTAGATAAACAGATATGGAAAAGGAAACCAAAACAAACAGAGAACAAAACAACAATGAAGCCTCTCACATTTTTCTATTGAAAATCTCCTTTAACAAAACTTCAACTGTACACAACTTCACTATAAAAGCACCAATCCAGAGACAGCTAATCTGAAGAGGTACATCCTTGCAATTTTTCCTGTTCCCTTTACTTTATTCCTAGTGCAGAAAGTGGCTGTATAGCCTCTGCTGATGCTGATGCTACTCTAACTGATGTTACCAAAAAGTGCATTAAATCTTTTTGGCTTTTCCAGTTCATTTGTGATTTACTCATGGTCATATTCATTGATTCACAACTTCCTGATATTTTGAAAATGTAACTTTTTCAGTTATTGAAAAAGTGTTTGACAATGTGATTTTAAAAAAATTTTGAATCTCCATCCCACTAGCATCTTCTAATGGAAGTAGGTGCTGGTGTAAACAGTACAAAGGCAAGAGGCTCTTCCCCTCCACTCCAAAACCTCCCTCCCTACCCTGCCACTACATAAAAAGCTAGAGTCAGTTACTGATTTTCAGTAAAATCACAGCAGATGGAAGTGGAAAGCACTAAAACTTTAACAATATAAGATAGAAAAACAAGCTTTTAAAAACCTTAGAATAACACTTTGTTTTAAGTGCAGAAATGGCTAAGAACAGATAATTACTGAAACTGAGAAAGTCATTAAGCTGTGGTGGTTTGTAATATGTCTCTGTACTTTGAGTCTAAGAGAGTTGCATTCTTTGCTATGAGTCTGAATTATCTTTTCTGGTAACATTTAACTGCAGCTAACTGCAATTTAACCAATTTAACCAATACAAGACTTCAATTGTTTAAGAATTTTTTTTAATGCCCCCCTGAAAGTCCCATCTATACAATAAGTATGCTTTGCTGCAAGAGCAGTCTGTATAAAAAGGATCTCCCAGAACAGATTTCCATCTCACCCTTCAGATATTGTCTTCAAGAAGCTAGGGGAAAAAATCAATTTGTTGAACCTCAATTATGTTAAGGTTGCTTCAGCTGATATTTGAGACAGGCTGGTTTATCTAGTGCCTTCCTTTGGGGCTGGCATATATGACAGAAAACCTGCATGATGTCTGTATCTTCCTGAACTTGCAGAGTTGGGCCAGCTATCTTAACCAAAGCTTCTCAAATGGCTTTTAGTTTCTACACTCGAGCAACTGAATTTAAGCCACTCTTTTTTTTAATACCAGCTTCATCTGACTTTACGCACTTAAGGAGCCCAGTTGTAGCAGGACACTTGGAAAATCTGTCACTGAATAGCAAGTTGACAAGTTGAATATGAGCTCACAGTGTGCCCTTGTGGCCAGCAGTTATCTTGGGGTGATAAGGAAGAATGTGGCCAGCAGGTCAAGGAAGATGATCCTGTCCCTTTGCTCAGCCCTACTGAGGCCACATCTGGAGTTTCATGTCCTGTTCTGGGCTCCTCAATACAATTTATGATAATGTTAGCAGTGAAAATATGTGAGATGAAAAAATTATAGTGATGGAGGTAAAGCATGAGAAAGTTGTGCTGATGATTCAAATATCATCTCGTGTTTCAAATGCATCTAACAAACCTGTCACAAGACATTTGCAGAAATTTTTCAGCAATAATTTAAAAATAATTCAAAGCAGAACACCTTCATACATAACTCTACTAAATAGCCTAAAAAAGTTCCAAAGACTTGCTAGAAATGGTAAACCTTGGTATCTCTGAATACTGTAATATTTGGTAAAGGCACAATGTTAACCTTTTCTATATCAATCCATTTGAGTTTTACAAGATACAGCTTTCTTCCAGTATTCTTGTCTTCCTCCTAAAATGAATACTCATTTAATAACTTCTTTTAATAAATTTACTGAGATGACAGTAGTGTTGCATATAAACTTCTCAGGATGACAGTATCTACTTAACGTACTTATAATCCAAACATACAATTTTCCTGAACTGAATGCAAACAAGAATGAAAGACCTTTCTCACAAGCATGTTTAAACTGGCTAAAATTCTGATTACTTGTTCTGCTTTCCTTGATAGTTCTCAGAGTACAGACTTGAGGAAGTCTTCAGTTTGGCAAAATTCCACACAGATTTTTTTGAAAATATTCTGAATTCTTTGGAACAGGGTCCATTTGTGCCAAAATTTGGGTTCTGTCTTATGTAATTGTGACACAAACGCCAAGCCCGACCTCTCAGAAGAATAGAATCTTGAAGTGAGAAAATCTGGGAATTTTTCCAAGCGTATTTTGTGGATTTTGACTGCTTGCATTAAATCTACAGTGAAACCACGTGATTTCTGCGCTGGTGTGGTTTACTGTCTGTACTGGATTGACCTGGGCTGGCTGCCAGGGGCTCACCAAGCCATTCTTTCCCTCTCACTCCATCAGTAGGAAAGGGGGAGAAAATCTCATGAAAACTTGTGGGTCAAGATAAGAACAGGGAGGTTTCTTATGTGTTACCATCACAGGCAAAGGAGACAGAACTTGAAGAAATTAATTTAATTTATTGCAAATTAAACACAGTAGGATAATGAGAATTAAGAACAAACCTGAACCCACCTTCTCCCAGTCTCCACTCATTCAAGAGAGATAGAGAGAGGGTCCTCTCCAGGATCAGCAGTTCCTGCTAAGACCCTGCTCTAGAATAGGTTCTCCACAGACTTCAGCTGTTTTCAGGACATGAAGGACATGATATGCTCTGGAATTTGGTTGTCTACAGGCTGTAGGGTGGATCGTGGATCTCTGCTGCACCATGATCCTCCTGGGGCTTCATTGGAACAATCTGCCTCACCATCAGGGGTTACATGGGAATCTGCACCTGGAACAACCTTTCCCTCTCCTTCTTCACTGACCTTGGTGTCTGTAGGGCTGTTTCACATTTTTTCACTCCTCTCTTGCAGCTGTTGTGTATCCATTTTCCCCCATTTCTTATGTAAGTTTTTATAGAGGTGCTACTACTTTTGCTGGTTAGGTCAGATTTGGCCAGTGGAAGGTCATTCTTGGGATGAGGAGGAATTAGATTATGTCTTGTCCTAGCTGCCATCCCTGCATCTCTCCACCCTGGCAAAACAGCACATGTTTTGTTCTATACAGATGTCTATGTGTCTATGTCTGCAGGAGTCTATGTCCTTTCCAGATCTTCTAATTTTAGTTCCCTTTTTCCTATTTATTAGATAGAAAACAAAACCTTCTGGGCTCTTCTATTCAGCAATTTGTCATAGCCATTTTTCTATAATAAATTCAAAGGTAGATCTTATTAGATAAGGAGGAAAAAGACCAAACAGCTGACAACACTCACATATAAAATGTTGACAGCATCAATTGTAACAAAAACATTTTGCATATAGATTATAAATTCAACAGAAAAAAAGAAATAAGCCATAAAGCAAAGAGTAAATCTCAATCACTTTTGAAACATGGTCAGGATAGTAGCTGTACAGGAACATTTCTTCATTTACTGCAGATTCAGATTTCATCTGAAAACTGCATTGATGTTTTTGATATAGAAAATACCTTCTACAGATCAGTAATCCATAAATATACATCAGAGCTGGGACTTAAAGCCTAATGTGACTAATCAGTTTAAGATTTGAATATAGAATTTAGGAGGCAATACCTGACTGCAAATACAGCCTTACTTCATAGCAAAGGCTATAACAGAGGGCTATATTAATCTAAGTGATGGATGAACCTTGGAAATTCTGCCTGCAAAGCAAACTCACCAGCCTATCTGATGTGCTCTCAAAGATTGCAAGTGCAGCAGGGTGAGGTATTTGATTTGTGAATGTTTTTCTTTCAGCAAGAGAAAGCATGAAAAATAGTCTTTATTTCCAACCAGCTGATGGCTTCATGTTTTGTTTACAAAAGTACTTGTCTAGTTCCTACATTGTTTGTAATACATCTTAGAAGACTGCTATTCCATTTTAAATACCAAAACAATGGAATCCTGACCTCAGTCACCTGAAGTTTTGAATCTTCATTACACTGGTTTTTTACCTGGATTCTATCTTTCTGCCATAGCTTAGGGGTAGAAATTATTGACCTTTCCTAAGAGTGTAATTGTTTAAGGAGAGCAGCCCATGCAGATTTTAATTTTTGACTTTCTGAAAACAAGAAAGGTAATATTATGAACAAAATAAACATTCTTGCTGATGTATTCTTGCAATCCTAGTACTGATACTGCATTTTAGAGCATTAAACATCCTTCTGGCATTTCTGTTGCCTCAAAAAATAATTGTATTAATAAGGATATAGCATATTACTTGTTTGTAAGCAAGATTATGTTTTCAGTATAAGCATACTTAGAATTTCTTGGTTATTTACTGCTGATAATTTTTCAGAGTAGACACAATGGCAAGCTTTCCTATAATCCTGTTAGTTAATAAAATGATATTTTATCCCATTTTATGTCACCTTCTTTCCAAGTCCTCTGGAAGAACTTGTGCTTTTTGGAGGGGGAAAAAAAACAGTCTAGATGTTGCATCTCAGGGAAGCTACAACTCAGAATTTTCATTCCCATGGGAAAAGAAAGGGTGGAATATGGACATAAAAGAAATTGTGGAATCGCTTAAGTATCTGCAGCTACTAATTTTCTCTTGCTGAAAAGGTCACTGTTTAAATTACACAGATTTAACAAAGGTAACCTATATTTTAATGTAAGAACCTGTTTATTTGTTTCCTTATGTTATTTTTGAGGGTGAGAAAAATCATAGTACATTTCAATGGAAAATTGCTATCTGGTTTCATTTTTCAAAAGATAATACCTGTCATGAGTGATATCGTAAGTATTATGAAGTTGAGTGTAAATGCCCTTTATTGGTTCCTGTTAAGTTCAAATATTTCTTGTGCTACACTTTCATCCAAATTTTTCTTTTCAATATTATAGTACTATTAGTTTTTACTTTTTTTCCCTCACTTTCAGTCTTCACATTTTATTTTCTTTCTGGAGTTATCTTAATTTTTAGCAGATGCCTTCACTGTATTACCCCACTCTTTGGCACAGATAATATTCTGAAAGAATCGATAGAGATGCTGTTTTTGTTTATTTTCATCATTCTTGTTTCTCTGCAAATTTAAATCAGCCTGTTCCAGTTCTCATGGTTTGATTTTTCTTACCCCCCTGACTTATTTTCCATGCTCTGCAGTGCAGATATACTTAGATTAGTTCAAACTGCAGTTTGCTCTATAATTCTGTGAAGCTCTCTTCTTGTAATCACTAATAGAAAAATTATATTTGTACAAATTAGTCATGCAACGTTCTCATATGGATCTTGACATAAATTCAGACTCTGTTAGCAAAAATACTTGAGAAATAATTTTATATCCTTACTAGCAAAAATATACAGCCTTTGCTTGTGTTATCAGGCATAAGACTGATCCAATTTGTCAATGATGAGTGGAAAGGTATTTTTTTACCATTTTCTTTTCTTTTTTCCCTAGACTTGATTTCTGCTGATTTTGTGAAGTAAATTAGTCAAATTAATGTCCAGGAAATACTGTAAAGACCACAAACAGATTGGTAAAATCAAAAAACATTGCCTTTCAGTGAGACGCCAGCTCAACAGTGTAACAATATTACACTACCTACCATATGTTGAGATGAAGTATATATATAGATGTATACATCTATATGTATAGATGAAGCTTCCAAAGTATATGACTTATTATTCCATATACTAGAAAAAAAGTTCAATCTAGTTGGAAACTTTGTAGATCAATGTCACCAAAGTGTGGCAACTCCTATTTCTATTTTAGAAAAACAGCAGTTCTACTGATCTGATGTTTAAAGTTGTAACAATTGAATTATGTATGTCCCTGCACTTGGCCAGATAAATAAATCAGTTTCAAGCATCTGAGCAGTATGTCAGTGAGTAAATCTATAACCTACTGTAGAGTTTGGGAAAAGATAATTAACTCAATTGTTTATTTAATAGCATTTGAGACAAAAAATAAACTACTATATATTTAAAGCATGCACTTTAATTAAAGGTCTCATCTGATTAATGATAACTTTGATCCCGAACTTGTTTGACTTAAAGAAAATATTTTAAAAATTGGCTAGCAATAAATTAATTTGGTTTTCTTTTGCCAATATGACAAGTCATCAAAGCCAGGGACCTCATAAAACAGGAAAGCTGGACAGGACAGAACGCACATCCAACCAATATGATTAATGCAATGTTCTCCCCTTTATTAGTGAGAATATGGCAGTTTTTATACACTTCCATATAGTTTACAGTTTACAAAGGCACTCTGATTGGCAAGCTAACATTGTTTACCTTTGCCTTAAGGTAGCCAAACTTTTCACACTGCAGCTCTACTCTAATTCATGCTCGGATAGCTCATTACTTTGTAGTTACCTTAACATAATTTCTGACTGCGCCACAACTGAATTCTCACTGCATCAAAGGCTTTGAGGCCCCATCAAGTCCTCTTATCAGGGAGGGCCTGGTCTGAGTGGGTAGCTCAAGTCTCACTCCAGACATAAATCATGCTCTCTGTCACTCAGAAATTATGTAACAAGTTACTGTACAAAAATTGTGCTTGTCATAGCTCAATTACAGTTGCATTTGATGTTATAAAATCTTATGTTTTAGTATTTGTGTTTAATCTTATTTTAAATCTTTAATATTATAAAATCTTGTGACTCCTTGTGTTTTAAATAGAGGCAAAGTAATGTTTTGAATTTTGAGATTTTCAAGTATTTAAAATAATGTTGCATTACCATGTTGTTAGTTTTTTGGGGGGTTTTTTTAGGTTTGAGTTTTTTTGTTGATTTGGTTTGGTTTCTGTTTGTTGAGGTTTTTTTGGTTGGTTTCTTTTCTGGTTTGTTTGGTTTTTTTTCCTTAAATAACAGAATACTTCAGTTTAATATTAATTTAATGAAGCTTTCTTTTATGTCTCTGACACAGTTCTCATTTCTATTAAACTGTTTTGCATTACTTCAAAGTGCTGTTGATTTATGAGTTGTAAATATGCAAAGGGCTAATTTGCCATGTCTCTAGCATGCCTCGGCTTTCTGGTTTTGTGGTTTTTGTTGTGCTTGTATTTGTTTGAACATAATTTCATTGCAAGAAAAAGTTTTGCAGCTAAAAGTACTTTAAACTATTTTGAATCTAAGAAAACTCTGTCTTCATCTTAGAATCTTTGCTTACTTGGCCTTGTTCATTAATAAGATTTCTGTTATTATTTTAGCTTTTTTGCACCCATTCCCATAGTGGCAAAGCCATAATAATATTACTCATATTAACATTTAAATAACACTCATTATTTAATTTTCTTTGGGTTTCCTTTGTGTGCAAAGAATAATTCCCTAATTAGTAATGTGCCATGGCTATTAAAAAGAAAAATTATTCTACATAATCTAACCATCCTTATGCTTGTGGTGGCTGTAGTGATAATTCTTAAAAGCACAGTAAATATAGCTCTCAGATGGCATTGTGAATCAACCCTTCCTTACAATGGAAAAAAAATTAAGACACTAAAATTAAGACATCAAAATATATTTAGAAGTGTGGTGTAAGAATTAGAGTCCAGCTCATGGTGGAAACTTCAAAAGCTTATACCTTTTATTTGGACATATAGGGATAACTTAGATACAGAAACCAGTGCAGCACTATAGGTATTGTGGGTTGCAGATATGTGAGCATATGTCTATGTGCCATTCAGCACTGCCTGCACACATTTCAGAGATGAAATGGATCTACTGGTTCTGCCCTCCCAGCTAGGCCACTGCTGGATGTAAGGAAAGTGTGTAGTAAACATGGATATTTACATTACTTTGCTT
This sequence comes from Taeniopygia guttata, assembly GCF_048771995.1. NCBI lineage: Eukaryota > Metazoa > Chordata > Aves > Passeriformes > Estrildidae > Taeniopygia > Taeniopygia guttata. The sequence continues at coordinate 71,339,411 of NC_133024.1, read as the reverse complement.
TGCAGGTAAAACCTAAAGGTCTTCTGTAAGATGGTGGAGGTAGAGGAAAGAGCCTCATCTTTTGCAGTTTCAACTTCACTGATGATTTCTTCAGCAATTCTCAGAGAAAAATATTTAAATATGTGTACTCTTAGGTGTTTTCTGTGACTTGAAGGAACTTTGCTCCAATTTGGTTAATATATTCTATATAAAAGATTAAAACCATAGGAAATGTCTCTGTAGCCATGTTTCAAAAGTGAGTTGAATGTGATGGTAGAAAGTAACATTAATTGACTTAAACTTGGTAGCTTTGAAAGTCTAAAACTGAAATTCTGCCATGCTTTTGTCAAGGCAAGAGGTAAGGATCCTCCTTTACTACACAGGGCACCACAGTTTCATTCTGGCAGCACGCAGGAATAACAGTCTTGTGGATTTCTTTGTTGGATATGGGACTATGACTACAATTAAACTGTGAAGTTTATAGAAGACTAGAACATTTGAATTTACATTCAGTAATATATGCTAGCAGGCTCTTTTAGTTCATATCATTACATGCCAGCTTGCTGACATGCTACCAAACCAGTTAAGGAAAGTCACCAGAGTAAATGTAGCTACCGCAGGCCATGAAACTGAGCCGACAAATATTTCACATCCTTGAAGGCAAAGTAGCTATGATTTTAGTAAATGCCTATTGTTTGGCAGACACAGGTAGTGCTCTGCATCCTGTCTTTGAGGGCAGCCTGGAGATTTTACTGCACAGAGCATTATGGAGCAATTATGGGAAGGACTGAAAGACCAAGATCCGTAGCATCTAACAATTAGACAAAGGCATACCACTCCTGTGAGAGATCATAGACAACATCTGCACTTAGTAGTAGTAAGTCCTGGATTGCTTATATCTTAAGCAATGCAAAATACCATGGAAAGAAACCACTTCAAGGTCAGCCACACTCTAAGGCTGCATGAACTGTATAGATGCAGAAGGAAAAGCACACAGAGAACTTTCATATCCCTCTAATATCAGGGAAGGTTCTGAACTGTGTTGATACTGTTGAGTTTGTAGACAAAGAATGATAGACCCAGCTACATAAATTGTCTCTATATTACATATAGAATGATTGGGATTTTTTTGGTTTGTTTCATTTTTAAAGGAGACACTTACCTGTATAGAGATAATAAAATATGAAATGTAACTCTATATGCTATTTAATTACAACTTTTAATGTATCATGTTTGACACAGGTCTCTCTCTTAGTATACTCTGTATTTCAGTGATGAAAACAAGCCCCAATACACAAAACAAAACAAAACTAAACTAAACTAAGTAAAAAAAAAAATGCAATTTACATGCTGCCATAAATTTGGCCATTTGAGATTAAATCTGGGCCAAAGAACACACTGAGTGCCATGAAGGTTCTGAGTAATAGATTTCCTCGTGTGAAAGCAATGCAATTACGAAGACACTGATCTATAGACTTAAAGAGTCTAGTTGGTATACAACCTGCTATGTATTCATGGAGAGATGATCTGTACAGGAAGTCATTACAACACCTGAATAAATTGAATTCTGGTTGAGATTCAGACACCATGTATTTTGAGATACAAAATGCAATTTCAGGTCATGGATGAACATAAATGGAAAATTCATTCTAATCTCTAGGCCTATAAATTACATTAAAAATATAACCTATATTTTCCAAAATGGTTGACTGAGTAGTAAGGATTTTGGAAATCCAGCTAATAACAATGTCTATGGATTAGGAATAAGCTCATGTTAATACAGAATCATGAATCTTGAATATTGTAGCAGCATAGATGCTAAAAGAAAAAGCTAAAAAGTCAGTGTTCTGACACTCTGACACTCTGTCTATTTTGATGTACAATAGAACTTGACATTTAGTCATCTTTAAGTTATGTACATGATAATACTACAATGCCATAATAATAAGAGTCACTTTAAATTCATACTATCATAGATTGGGCAGAAACTTTTAGGATTTATGCTATGCAGAGGAAATGTTATATCAAGTAACTAAATATCATCCTAACACCTTCCTGAAATTGAAGATTAAAATTCATAAACAGCGACACTTACACACATTGACCAACGGGTGAAAGAAAAAGACTTTTATCTCAGTAGTGCATAGGTCAGTACATGCGCTGAAAACAGCCCAGGAAAACATGGGTGATAATTAAATAAGACTCAGAAGAACCAATGTTTGAGAGTATAACATAGATATTCTACCATCATCTCCACAAGGCAGCTTCATTTCATGCTTAGGACTGAGTTTCATTTCTTATGCATTGGCTTTTGTTAATGCCCATTTACAGAAGAAATCACCCATTTGCTCTACATAGCAGAGGTCTCTTCAGGATATCAAGTGCTCTAACATCTATTGCCTCTCTACAGGTGAAAGAAAAAAAAAATTAGAGTTAAAAAATTCCAAATTTGCAAAGTCCAGACAATCTTTCCCTGCACTGATGTGGAAAGAGTGAGTTTGGATGGGTAGATGGATCTGCATTTCCTATATATAAATGAAGCTACATAAGATTCAGATGAACTAGAAATGCTACATGAACTGTAAGAACCTGTGTTATTTACAGTCAGTTTTGCTGCTACTTATTCTATCTGAATTTTGTCAATCTTCCACACAAATAAGAAATATGTATGTGCACATGTCAAATCTGAATACACATTTATGCAAGATGAATATCAAATTTGTAAGTTATGTGTTTCCAGCATATGTTTCAAAAGCACTGTAAAGTGCATCAGGAAAATTTTCCATTTATTTACATCTCCCAAACTGCTACCACTACCATTGAAATGTGATTCCTTCTAGTCTTACACAAAATAGATTATCTCCTGCAAAATTTCTAAGTCCTTCCTTTATATGTCTTGTTAGTGGAGCTTTTTTTTTCCCCCAGTTCTTTTACTAAGAATAGTAAACTCCTTTGTTTTGTTTTTAAATTAATTTACTGAGAACAAACAGATGATAGAGCCAAGTAGAAGAAAAATTATCTCACCAGAAGGATGTATTTATCTAGAGCATTCTGAGAAAAATCCTTGGGTCAGTTTTGCTAGGCATTATTGCACTGGAAATGGTGAGAATGGAGTACTCTGCTCAAGCATGCATCATGATGCCTCTGTTAATAATCTTGACTGTACAAAATTCTGATGAGCAAAATTTCTGTTATGCCTTCCACATGAAAAAATGTCTCATTATTGATGTTTTTTCTCACTTTGAAGTGTGTTTATATATAGATTTTTTTTCTTAATTATTTCTTTCTGAGACGGTTCGTATCTATAATTAACTGCACCACAGCATGGGCAACAAACAGGAGGAGATGGAAACCATAACGCTGCTAGAAAATGCTAGAAAGCTACAACCTAGATAGCATTACTAAAAGTTGGTGGGATGAAATACAGGACTGGAGTGTGGCTATTGATGACTACAAGCTGTTCAGAAGGGGCAGGAGGTGGAAGGGTTGCCATTTACATTGAGAAAGTGATAGAGTGCAGTGATGTCTGAATAATAGTCATGAGCAGGTTGAAAGTAAGAATTAGAGACTGGGCATCAAAGGGAAAATGGTGCTTGGTATCCACTACAGGATACTTCCTTGCTCTAGCCACAGAGTCATCATGCTTGCAGGCACTTGTCCTGCTGGAAGATTTCAAGCACACCAATATCTGCTGGAAAAGTAGCACAGAGAGCTTTAGGCAGTCCAGGATACATACCCCTATATTCACTCATCAATGAGGAATGTATTACTAGACCAGCTGGCCACCCACACAACTGAGCTAATCATGGACATTAAGACTGGAGGCAGTCTAGGCTGCAGCGATCATACACTAGATGAGTTCACAGTCCTGAGGGATACGGGTCAGGTGAGGAACAAAGTCTTCAGAGTAAAGAACTTCAGAAAAGCAGAATTCCAGTTGTATAACAGTTAGTCAACAGGACACCCTGGGAAATTGCCCTCGGGAGCAAGGACAGAGAACACAGTTGGCAGATCTCTAAGGATGCTTTCCACAGAGTGCAAGAGCTCTTGATCCCCAGGTGTCATAAATCAAGAAAGGAAGGCAAGGACTGCCAGACTGAGTTGAGACCTGTTGAACAAACTGAAGGGCAAGAGAGGAATAACAGGCAGCTGGGTATCCTGGAAAGATCATGTGTACATGTACATAGCTCCATTGTGTAAGGATGGGGTCAGGAAGGCCAAGGCATGGCTGAAATAGAACTTGACAAGTGATGCAAAGAGTAACAAGAAGGGCTTCTACAGGTGTGTGAGCCAGAGAAGGAATGCAAATGACAACATATGTCCCTGATGAGCACAACCGGCAAACATAACAGCTGAGGAGGAGAAGATTGAGATACTCAGCACCTTTTGCCTCAGTTTCACTGGCAGTTTCTCTTCCCACATCCCTTGAGTGGATGGATCATAAGACAGGGACTGGATGAGCAAAGTCTTTCCCACTGTAAGAGAAGATCAGATTCATGACCTGCTTGATTGGCAAGATCAGAGTGATCTTCACTAGGGCTCACACATTCATTCACACACCTACACTTCTTCCAGTTCCTGGTACCACTGATACTGATCTATCAAGATAGGTTACTGCCCTAAAAAGAACTAGAAATTCAGCTAAAAAAAAAGTGTTCAGAGAATAGAGAAAATCATGTTCATGGCCACCTGAAGAACCTGAATATACATAAGCCAGTGGGACCTGATGCCATATATTCCAGAGTCCTGAGAGACTGATGCAGCTCCCAAGTTATTCACCACCATATTTGAAAAGTCATGTCAGATAAAGTCTCAGGTAGTAAGAAAAATGTAGGCATTGTACCCATTTTTAAAAAGAATATGAAGGAGGACCCTGGGAAGTACTGACCTTTCAGCCTCACCTCTGTGCCTGAGATCATAGAACAGATCATCCTAGAAGCTCTGCTAAGGCACATGGAGGACAGGGAAGTGCTTAGGCTTCACCAAGGGCAAGTCCTGCCTGATCAACCTAGTGGCCTGTGAGGGAGTGACTACATCAGTGAACAAGGTAAGAGTTACGGCTGTCAGCTAGCCAGACTTCTGTAGTGCCTTTGACACAGTCCTCAACAACATCCCTCTCTCTAGATAGGAGAGTGATGGGTTTGATGGATGAACTGTTTGATGGATAAGGAATTGAGTAGGTGGTTGCATCCAGAGGATAGTGGTCAATGACTCAACGTCCAGATGGAGACTGGTGACTAGTGATGCCCCTCAGCAGTCCGTATTGGGACCAATGCTCTTTAATATCGTCATTAATGACAGACAGCAGGATCGAGTGCATCCTCCATTGTTTATTGGAGACATAGGAACACAGGATTAGATAGATATCTTGAAGCACTAATTCCCATTTCTTGCCATTCATTAATTCAGCATACTCAATTTGGAAGACAAACAGACAGGTTTATGGTATTTTTTCCCCTATAAGTCCATTGACATCACAGTTAATAATGATTATTTTAATATGCAGTGGCATTTATTCAATTAAACATTAACTTTCTCAGCAGGCTGCATGCTGTACAATACATGTCCTTAGGCAACAGATAAAGAAATCATGAAAGTTTAGACAGTTCCTGATTTCAATCTCTAACTTTTATCTGAGAAAGTTTTTCTATATCCAAGACTTTAAAATGAAAGATGAAATACAAGGATTAAAGTTCAGAGGTGGCAGTGATGGTTTAAGATGAAACAGGAGAAAAGGAAGCAAAATAATAAAATCAATCCTCTGCAAATACAGTATCTTGTTGCATTAACTATTACTACTCGTTTAAGAATTGGAAATGCAGTTTCTGTTCCATGAGGTGAGAACATTAAAGACTGAAATACCATTGATTCTGATGGCAACAGAGTTTTTCTCAACACAGTTTTGAGACAAACACCATGAAATGAAAGAAACATCTTGAAAGATTGTTATTTAGATGGATGGCACAGAGATTATTTTTATATATACTTCTTTTTCTTGGTCCACATAACCTCATCATGAGCCACATATATAATTAAATATAATGATTAGTGTCATACAAGCACTTGAAGAAAAACACAGCAATGCGTACTTCCTTCATACTTGTGAAAAACTTCTACGATAAACTGAGTTTATTTTTTTATTATTTTTATAGACATAGCAATGCAAATGCAAGAAGATTATCATATTTAGACACCTTTTTTAAAGAGATATTGGAAAGAAATGATTTATGAAGACAATAGAATCTAACTATAGGTTCTATCTTTCCCTCTCCTCTTGCCTCTTCATACACCGGTGTTTGATTTTTAGCTTTTCCCTCCTCCCACCCTGATCAACAGAAGACTATGACACTGTCAACCTCTAGCTTAACAGTACATGCTTCTTTAAGGCCTGTCTTGTATTTCATCTTCCTTAAACCTCTTTTGATATTATTTGTGGGCTCATGGTTCATCAGAATGAGGAGGAAAAGGTCGATGAAACAACTCTCTTATACCCTTGCAAAAAATGAAAACTTTCCACATGTGGAAAGTTTTAAACCCTGCTAAAGCCATGTCAAAATCACTTGGTCAAGAGTGCAAATGTCTGACATAGTACTAAATCACTGGTTAATTTTCAGGTCACAGAAGCGAATGAAGTGACCCTAACTAATGTCAAAGAGTCAAGAATATCTCCAATCAGTTTCCAACATTTCTCCCACCAAATAATGACTGTGTTTATATGGCTTTGTATTCTACAAATATAAATCAACATGAGAATGTACAAACTGCTGCTGACCTTGTTGTTAAGTGTTTCTAAGTGTTGACCACAATCCCAAGGCCAAAAGGGAACTGTCCGTATGAAACTGAACATCCGAGGATTTATTATTGCCTAAGGATAATCTTAAACTTTTCATGAAAACACAACAATTACTTAGATTAGTCAAGCTACAATATTATTCATATATTCCAAATGACTACAAAAAACTTTGTTTAGAAACACTCTGAAATGTGTCAACAAACATATTAATATTCATGTTTAATGAGTACAATAACAAGTTCAATTATTTATTTTTTCCACTATCTCAAACTCTTGTGATGTTGGATATTGCTGCCTAATTAGAACAACTACAGAGATAAGACTTTCCACTTGCTACTCATTTACACATTCTAGTAAAGTTAATTCATGTCAAAGGATAAATTCCTTTTATCCAAACTCAATACCATGTGTTTGTGAAGGCTCATTATCAGTGGTTTAATATGCTTAATCAATTCCGAAAAAACTCAAATGTCAAAGAAATTTTTAAGAAACCATGTATGTGCAGATAAACTGCAAAGGGTCTTTTATCCATATTTATCATAACAAACAGCTGTCTGATTATTATCTGAAGATAGTTCATCCACTGTAGAATAAATAGAAATTATATGATGATGAAGTATGACTTTCAAACTGGGAAGCTTCCATAATTCATAAGTTTTCTTCATGGTATGTGTTTTTACTCACAGTACAAATTAACTTGAATCTACTTTTTTTTGTCAAGGAGTGGTAAAATTTTCTGAGGAAGTGTAAAAATCCTTCAAAATCTTTGGAAGATTTTATCTAAAATTTTTGCAGTCTTTCTTTCTGTTTACTAAATAAAAAACTGTAGTTGCATAACAAGGTTTAATTGTCTTGACCAAAAGTTTCAGGGTTTTTTCCCCCTCAATTCAAGAACTGGAGATACCACTAGGGAACATTTACACAACATACACAGAGATAAAAAAAAAAAAATTTAAAAAAAAAAAAAAAAAGCAGCCAGAACATAGACAAGAACATAGACATAGACAGTTGAAATCAAGGGGATAGTTGTAGAAACACATTCAGTTGCTGAATATGCTTCATCATTGAATTAGAAGTATTCTGTTTAATTTTGTCCACATGAATATAATAGCCTCTTAATATTGATTTTAAAAAGCATTACAATATTTCTGAGAGACTTAGATAAAGTAGTTTTTCAGAATTTATTTCTCTCTAAGCTGAAGTCCTAGGAAAGAATGGTGGATGTCACCAACCTACATTTTTCTACATATTTTTTTTCTAGTTATAACATTGTCATTCTTAATTCAGGATTTGGAAACATCAGTGATCTCAGAATATCTGTGTATATTTTTCCACTGCAGACTAAAGAGATCTATGATTCTGATAAATCTAAACAGACCTGCTATCTGTTTTATTTTCCTACAGTGAAGAACACATTAAACAGAAAGGTGCCATCAGATAGTTATAGGACAAAATTTCATAAAACCTCTGAAAATCTTCTTGTATCTATTTTATGAAGCAGGTAGTAAAATGAAGTAAAATAATATTTTAAAGTATAGGCTTGGTTGTGGGGGTCTTTGAAATATTGTAGAGTAAGTTTATAATTTATTTTTGTAATGTAAATTACCAAATAGTGCCATATTCCTTCCAGTTTTATATGCTGAAATTAAAGACTGAATAGGAAAGAGTACTTGATTCTTGCTCCTGCACTGTTCCAAAATTAAGGATTTTCAAAACTGTGTAGATATCTCTGCCTTTCACTGAAGATAACAGTTACTTTTATTACTGTTCTTTCTATCCACTCTTTCTGTGTGTATCCTTCACCCACACAAACAGGTATGTGTGCAAACACACATACACACAGAGAGATAATTACATTTTGGGAGGCACACTCATTGTAACTAAATTATCATAGCTCCAAAGAAGTGAATTGGGCTAATGCTGATTACGCCAGCTTGTTTAGGTAGTGACAACTAAATATAAAGTTACACAAGTACTTCTAATCTAGATATGCTGATATTATCATATAAATAACATGATGTTTAAAATTCCGGCATCCTCTGGACCATTGTACAGATTAATCTATGTGTTCCTGCTACCTTTGCCGAAGTTGAAGCCATAACTAAAGTTGTTATTTTTTCCTGTCAAAAAGACAGCAGTGAAGCACCTTAAATATATTTTTCACCTTAAATATATTTGTTTGTAAGGACTTTTTGTTAAATCATTCTGTATTTTTGAAACCCTGTCAAAATAGAGCTTTTTTATCTGTTCACAGAAATAAATTTAATATGAATGCTGATAGTATCTGTCATTTTAAAATAAAAACTAGAAAAAATGCTAAGCGGTTAAATTCAGTGAATAAAATAACTTACTTCATGAAAATAGATTTTAGGATATTTTTCTACATAACAGACTTATTATGCATCTCTTTATTTTTATTACACCTGAATTAAGTGGAAACCATAATTATATTTTCCTGCATTGTAGGCCAAGCATTGCCAGAAAATCACCATAGAATAGCAAGAGATTAATCAGTAAAATAATTTTTTTTCAGTTAAAATTTTGGAAGCAAAGGTTCTTCCTAACTTAGAGACATTTCCATGTTTTTGTTTTTCAGTAAGACAAAATTTGTTTTTAACTTCATTGAAATTCTCAACCACAAGAAGTTTTATTAGAAAAAGTAAAAAATAAGGTCATTCTGTCCTCTCCATAAAGAAGATTAAATAGCTACTATATAAAAGCATTAGAGATGAGATTACCTTGAGATTCACTAAGGAACTTCAGACATCCCATAACAAATTTTCTCCAAAACTATGTAGATAATAAACAAACAAACAGGACTGGTCTGCTCTTCTGAATAAAAGAACAGCAAATGTACCACTGAATCCAAACTTAATCCACAAGGACATTTTCTTTTTCAAATGCTGTTGAAATTGAGCATGAAATTTAAAAAGCCTCATAGTAGTAATGAAAAGTGAGCTGCATATTCACAATAACTATGACAACCAAAATACATTTTTGGTAATATTGAAATTATTCTATACATAAATACATTTTAAAACTGCTTCATATGTAAAACACATTAGAGCAAAGAAAAGAAAAAGGATTTTTTACTTTAAGTGCTGAAGATAAATAAAGAAAGCTTCAGGTATCATTCTGCAGCTGGGAATCTAACATAATGTTCGTGATTAGTGCTCGCCATCTCTTAGCTTTCATCCTGTGTTTGCAGGTAAACAGCCAACTTATTGGATCATCACTGACAATATCATAGATTCAGAGCATAATTTATGTTTGGTAGCTATACTGAGTTCCAGTTAATATGTGAATGAACAGCAGAGGATTGTTTGTTTGGTTTTTTTTTAACTTAAATAGTGTCATAAATATATTATGAATAAATAGAGTAGTTTGATTTTGCAGGTGAGGAAAGTAATATGCAAACATATCTTTTCACACACTTAGCTGTTTGGGTTCTGATAAAATGCCTGTGTTAGGAGAGAGGTTTCTCTGTTTCCCTGAGGGAGCACAATGCACTGCACCTAGAAGTAGCAGCATTCAGTGCCACTGTGTATCCCAAAACTCAGTCTCCCAGTTGCCTTTCCTAGTCCTTAAGCAAATGCCCTGCTGTCACAAAGGGTATCTCATCTACATCTCATCATTTCCAAATCTACATTTCCTCTCTAAATGAAGGCAGCACACAGGTGAGTCAGGAGCCCACTGTTTTAAACACACAAGCAGGATTGCCCATCTCTTTTAAACTATCCCTCCTCTTCTGGCTTTTCCTTCTCTTTGCATTCACTTCAAGGACAGAGGAGTAAAGCAGGTTGTGATTGAGACATATTACTTAGGTGCCTGGACTACATGAGAACAATCCTGTCAGAAGTGACTTGTGCAGGATATGTACAGAATTAAGTTTGTGCTGCTGCTGCTGCTGACTTCAGGAGAGGTCTTGGACTCTCTCACAGATGCCAAAACTGCTTATGACTCAGCTCTGGGTCAGAGCCAAGTACTCATCCACAATGCTCTGGTTTCCAGGGAAATGAAAGATGAACTCAGAGGTAACTCTTTGAATTTATGAAGACACATCATCTAAAATAAAACTGAAGACAACTACAGTGAATCACTGCAGAGCTATATATCCTGATTTATGGCTGTTTTCTTTCCCCTTGAACAAATTGTATCTATTTAAAGAGTATTAAACAGGGAAAAATGCAAATAGTTCTTTAAGAGAGAAAGAAGGCTTGAAATATTTTTGGTTCTTGAAAATATTTTTAATAGAGACAATATAAATGAATATGTTTATGGTGTGTTTTAAAGTTGCTTAATATTTAAAGCCCCTTATTTAAAAAAAAAATGTCTTAAGTCTTAGATCATGTTCCTGATAAATACATAGAATTTTTGTTTTATATTTTTTCCATATTTCAGCTTCTGAATTTATGCAAAATAATTGTTAAATATTTAAAAAGGAATACAGGAAGATAATGTAACTTAAACTTAACTTATCATTATCCAGATCAAATTCCAGACAGTGCTGAGGCAAATGCAGGGATAATATTAATCTTGGTAAGACCTGCCTTGTAAGAACAGCCTCAGGAAAGAATTGCAACTGCATGATCCTCAGTCCTATAACTACTATTTTTCAAAAGTTACAGTAAAATGTTACAGTAAAACTTCAGTATAGCCTAGTTTGAGGATGGATCGCTGCAGTATCTTTACCTTTTTTGTCACTCTAGGTCCTTGAGTACATCAATGTTTATTATTCAAGTGTTGCACTTCCATCTCTTCTTCAGAAGGCACACATGTTCCCTGGACCAGCTTATTTTATAAAAGCAAAATAAACCTCATGAGACAGATATTTTTAACATTTTATCCTTCATTAGTTACAGTATCTTCCCATATACACCTTATTCTAGGTGTGCATTTTATTTGGTTGGTTTGTTTTTTGTCAATAGCTCATCATAATTGCACTGCTAAAGCCTCCAATACATATATTTTTATGTCAGCATGTCATTACAGAATGTAATATATATGAGAATGGTGCAAAACATGACTAGTAAGATCCTTCTTGTAATCAAATTGGAGATACTACTGAAATGCAGACAAAAAATTAAAACCTCACAATTCTAATAAGGATTTGTAGGGATGGTATATTTTTATTAGAGCACTGGACTCATGTGAGGGATCTTTCCCCTTCAAAGGACATGCTTGCCTCTGAGAACTCCCTATCCTTTTTTATTACTCTTAACTAATTTACATATGCATAGAATTTCACAATAGGTTCATTCATATTCATCCTGCTGATTTTGCATTACACTTACAGCTAGTTACACTTGTACTCAGTCTTTGTTAGAAAGTACAGAAAGAACTCCTGGGTCACTCTGTCCTGTCTATTTCAAGGTCTGAGGAGTCTTTCTTATCTCTTACTTTAGCTTGGAAATTTCCATTCTTTCTTCTTAGCTGGGGCAATTTTGCTAGTGCTGTAGTTACCAGACTAAACAGCATATTTTACTTATGTTAGCAAGTTCAAAGCGACACATTTCACCTAAATCCAAATGGATTTCTACCCTGTTAGATTTTCACTCTGTCTCACTACCATGCCATCCATCAGTGTTTTGTTGCAGAAAGATTATCCAAATGCTAGAAGGACTAGTTTTTAATGCATCTGAGTCAGAGAAAAACATCTTACTGCTTCCTTTTGGTTCCTTTAGGTGGTTGAAACTATATTTGCCAAATACTTTTTTCCATGCATCTTACCTTTCTTATCTCAGAAGCCCAGAGTATAACTTAGCATAATATTTTAAAAGTGATTTATGTGCTTAGGAACCTGAATCTCAGCGGAAAATAATGATCCTAGGATCATAAATTATTTGGCCTTTTGAAAACCTAAAATCTTGCTTCGTCTGTGGAGAGAGAGTAAGGACATAGCTTCTGTCTTACGTAACTAGAGAATTAATAGGCATCTTCTTATAGAAGATGAGATATTTTCATACTTGGTCCTACTATAACTGTGAAGCAAGCAATCAATAAAATAATGGAACCATGTTTTTGTTCCTATGTCTTGTCAACCAAGGGCAATTGAGCCATCACCACAGGAGATTAAACTTATCGTAGCCTTTCATATTGGCACAACTACACAGAGCATTTACTCATTAACATAAAAAAATGGGAAACCACCTTGCTAGATGAGCTAAATGTATCCACTCTTTCATATCACCTGGGAACTGACATGACACTTTTCAAAGATAATTCTTAACACTTTGAAGAATGGACAGCCTAGAGCCAGCAGCTAACACTGCATTTCACAGCCTCATGTTTTTTGAAGGTTTCATAGGAACTACTATCATCATTGAAACATTCATCTTCATTTTTCTTGTTATTGACACTTTGAGATTCAGAGTAGTTGTCATCTACTTCTAATTCAAAAAGGCCCTGTATTTTGCAATCTTTAAAAAATCTTCCCTGTGAGCTTAGTCTTGTGCAGATCAAAAGAGAAAAATTACAAAATTAACATTGAAAACATATACAATTAGCTTTTCAGAAGCATAAAGGCATTTGTTGCTTCCTGTTGGCTACAAAACAACTTTCATTTTCCTCTCACTTAACACTTAAATTTTTTTTTTTCAGATCTGATGGTTGCAAAACAGCATTCACACCATAGTCTGATTTTCATCCTAGCACTACAGATAATCCCTATTCAGGCACCTCCACGTACTCAAGTGAAGTCTCTTGACCATATCCAGCTCAGAATGAAGATATTCACTAATATGTGACAATGGTTTCATAGCAAGGAATGGAAATAAGAAATCAAAAATGCTCTTTGCTCTTCATGTGAAGGGGGTTATTCAGGTATGGATCATCTGCCAGATGTACAATAATCAACAGAGCATGGGAACAGGCCTGAGCCTCTTTCTTTCAGTTGTCCACTGAATTCTCCTCTAACATGATCTGGATAGAAGCACTTTGTGCTTTTTAATCTGAAAACAATACTCTACCTCACTGGATATTCAGATATCTGTTTTATATTATCTCCAATGACTGCTGTTATATTAAATTCAGCCAATATGCCCTGTTATATATAAATATATATATGTATTACTGTTGTAATAAAAAAATTTTAATGACAAAGCATATTTTATAACTAATTACTTTAAACTATCCTCATTTAACTTCATGCTGATATAGTAATAATGCTTTTAAGAAAGACATTTCATTATGATACGAGCCAATGAAAACCAGCTACCATATTCCACTGAAGAATATGGTAGCTAGTTTTGCTGGAGAATTGTGCTTGGTATCTTTTAAATAGCAGTTTTATTTATGGTTAGAAATGTGCTAAGGAAGTTTCTTTATACTGAAATATTCATGATGTAGATCCAGAAAAGTACTCCCTTGCTCCTTCTGCGGCCTCACAGGATCTCAACTAAAATAAAGTCATTATTTAAGCATCAGCAGTATTAGAAACATGAGAAAGCTAATTTTCTAAAAATTAGAATTCTCCTTTTAAGGAAACATTTTGGATTTATTATATCCAAATATTTTGCCTTGGTAGCATCATGCTGGAAAGGAAACAATGCTAGTGTAAAGAAATACATAATATCACAGAGATTCATGGGTCTGCAGAGAAATTTGACTGGGATCATCCAGTATGTGATGTATGGTGTGTATATTCTCTGGCCTATATCAACATAAGGAGTTTGCAAATAAAAATATTAAAATTGGTTTGCACCATTTTATTTCAGGTGAAAACCTCCCAAGAACAACAGGATCTCAGTGGTTTACTAATACAGGGGGGAAAAAAAAAGAAAAAAAATCTAGATTTTAAGAAATTAAGATAAATAAGGTTATTTTGAGCACTGCTTAAAATCTGTCCACTTGTTCAGTTCTGTTTCTCTCTATGGAAAATTTGAATAAAATTTTTATCTGTAAACTATACATAGGTACCAGTAGATGCAACAAGAAAGTGAAATGCTATTCAGTATGAAGGCTTCTATTATGAGCTCAGCTTTTTCAACATATGTGTCAGACAGAAGTTGCTTAAGTTTTAAATATTAAATATAATGTTAAATATTTTAATTTTTTCCAGGTCTTAATTTCTTTTTAGGAAATGTATGTTGGGTTACAAGGTACTCTTTGATTCACAGATAAATCAGATAGTTGAACATAATGCCTTCTGAATGAATACATTCTGAACAAGCACAAAGAAAGAACAAAGCATATTTTACTATGGATAATTTAACTTATATTAACATTTGATTTCAAGAAGACAATAATCTCCATCACACTCCCTGGATTTCATCCTCATCACTCTGCTCTCAATTAGCCCTCAGTATTCTGAATCAGAGTGCACAGGTCTCCAATATATGTCAATCACACCCTGCTCCTTATTCAGGATTTGTCAAAGGTCCCAAGCCTTGTCTGTACTGTCACTTAGACAAATAATTTTATCCTGAGTTTATGTATATTGGTTTCAAAGCCATTCTGGATGCCTCTAAGAAACACATATTCAAGGGGGAAAAAACCCTGGGATTGAATGCTGTTACCTAAATAAAATATGAACCAAACTTCTCACTACCTTCTGGAAAAAAGTGGAATGTCTTGCAGCATCCTCAGACACATAGATGCTAAAAGCCTGTTCCAAAAGAGATATAACCTGGGCTCCCAGGCAGCTTCATTTGCTCTCTGACTCTTCTGGGTTGATGTTTGCTAATGATCACACACTCATCGACACAGCTGCACTTGCTCCAATAACTAGCAGCACGGACACATGGATCTCTGTGACACTAAGATCCCACTCTAGCTGTTGGCATATTAGTCCACTCAGCTGTCTCCAGTTCCAGTCTATGGCCTGCTGATGTGCGGGCTGACTGAAGGGTCTGACACTAAGACTCTGTCCTTCATTTTCCTCTCAACACTGAACGAGAGTCCATCCACTGCAAAAGTTAGAAATAACAGGGCAGACTGTGCTGATGACATGCCAAGCATTGCCAGATAAACAGCCATGGGTTTACATGGAATCAACCCTTCATCACCTTATTGCTCCACATTCTTTTTTTCAGTCTTAAACAAAGCAACAACTTCCCTCCCCTTCCTAACCTTCACTTCTTTCTCTAAGCACCCCACAGTAAATCTTGCGCTATCCCAAGATGCTCTTTCTTCCCCTGCATCCCATAATGTTTCCCGTACCTCTAGGCAGTGACCCCTCCTCAGTCCCAAAGGTACTCTGGAGATCTGCCCCCTGACTATTCCTGGTGGGTGTCACACCTGGGCCTGAGCTTGGGAGTCTGTATGTGAATCTATATGTGATGACATGAAAATTTCTCAGCTCCAGCCTGTGTCTTTGAGCCAATAGTTATAGACAGATGGAGATTTAGAAAGAAGCACTTACAAAAGAAAATGAGCTCATCCTGATGCAGAACTATTTTCCTTGCTTTGTGATTTTAACTAAAGAGAAAGCAGATATATAGTGCTGCAAGAAGCAGCTGGGAATCAATTTTCAATCCGAAAGCTCACGATCAATATTACTTTCCACACCTGAGAAGCTGAAGACTACAGGGCAAGGGCTTCCCTCTGGATGACCAGAGCATCCATACTACCAGTGTGATCCACCACAATCTGTCTTTTGGTAAATATAATGTATCCTTTATGTTGCATTTGAATATGTGTTTTGTGGCTACAAGATAACCTAGTCTTTGCTCTACAGATCCTGTGGATAAAGAGCAATGGGATTAATTACTTCTGAGACTCATTATGCAAACTTCTCCCCCAGATCCATATTATAGCACATTTGAAAATCATTCCACATATCTAAATGTTCATTTTCATAGTACTTCATTTTTTTCTTCAGACAATCTACAGCACAACAGTCTGTGCAACAGTGTGTCACATTGATATAATCAGGGGAATAATATATGTGACCCAAAGGCTTTTTGTTCCTTGCAGCAGTTCTCCTGGTAATATCCCTGCAGTAATTATGAAGAATATGCAATGATGTGCAGAGATACTCTTTCCTCTGACACCCTGGGGAATTCTACAGGGACATGTCCTTGGACTTTTAACTAGATTGATGTCCTACAGGTCTTTTTTTAGCATGGTACATGTGGATAATTTTTTAT
This sequence comes from Taeniopygia guttata, assembly GCF_048771995.1. NCBI lineage: Eukaryota > Metazoa > Chordata > Aves > Passeriformes > Estrildidae > Taeniopygia > Taeniopygia guttata. The sequence continues at coordinate 71,322,551 of NC_133024.1, read as the reverse complement.
TCTACAGTCTGTGGAGCTCTTCAGAAGTGATGCCCTTGAACCCCCTGCCAAAGGGATTCCCTGAAGGCCTTGTGTTAGACAAGCATAGTTTGTCCCAAATCATTCAGGAAATCAAGTTTATCACTGCTGGAGGTTTTTAAGAGGGTAATAACTCCTGCAGTGTATATTTGCTTGGGATTTTAGAATGACAAAGCCTCTGAGAGTATTCCATGTTCTTGTTTTGTCACTTCTATTAGTTGCATTAATAAAGGTTTTCCCCTTGTCATTCTCCAGCACTTTCACTAACTATTCTTCTCATTTAGAAAAGCTCTAGTGTATTCCATGTTTGATGTCACAATCTTATCCAAGACTACTTTATATTAGTTGAGTATAGGCAACATAGCAATGATGTTGCAAATGTATCTGACAATATATAAGTGTGGAAACACAACAATGCTGGAGTGATGGAAATCACAAGTCAGAATCAAGTGAAATCAGGGGAGATGTGTGACTTGGGCCAAACTAGCTCACCACTTTATAGCTGGATGCAGAACCATACTGGAAAAAGTGAGAAGCACATATTGTTCTTTCCATGCTATGCAGAATAAAAATTAAAAAAAAAAAAAAAAAAAAAAAAAAAAAAGCAAGGACTTAAGATGATTAGAGTTTGTGTCTCCATTTTTCTTTTCAAAATGCTTCCTATGCTAACACTCAGAAGAAAATCTGCAACTACTCTGTCAAAGAGCTGGAGGAAAAAGTAGTCTTCTAGGATAAAAATACATGGATCATAAATGCTTTGTATGAATTACTATTTGTTCTTTGACTTCTTGCAATCTGACTAAAATATATCCTTGTATATCTTGCACATAAGTATGCATACTTTTTTAAATTAATGACTTTCTAGTTTTCCTTGAGTGAACTAAAATCACAACTTCTCTGTTCTTCACCTAAAGCCACAAGGATCACTACTACATTCAGAAAATTCCTATCAGTGTCTGACATAACTTTCCATACCCTTTCTCTATAACAGAATGCAACCTGGTTAAAATCAGTCTGCAAGGACTTCTGTTCTTACCTACATGCAGGATTTTTATTAAAGATAGAGGTAATTAGGCTAATGCAAAAGAAATTATAGAGTTCTGGTTTCATGCTTGTCCAGGGTATGTGTGTTCTAGTCTTTACTCCAGGCATTCTACCAGTTCTTCTTCTGGTTAATCTATTCATGTATGTACTGGGTAAAAATCCTAATACTTGGCAAGTGAAGACTTATGACATGGTAGAAATTATCTCACATGTTCACAGGCTCTCAAAGAAATATGATCATGTGGAAATTTTATTTCAGAACCACAAAGAAATGACCTAGTTTAAAAATTATATGCAGCAAATGTAGCATTAGTTAGATCAGAGAATTCAAAGTATCTGAGATAAAACATTTAGAAAATATGAATGTTTTAAGTTTTGCATTTTGACATTTAGCAAGGAGTGTTTCAGTGGAAACAATCTTCCAGTACTGGCAAAACAGCAATGTGGCAATATATTAATAATCATCCTTTAGTTCAAAAACTTGTCATAAATTTCATTTGAAGACATTCACTTTTAACAGTAAAAAACTCACATTAAATTGTGAGTAAATATAAACAGACATGCACACAAAACTGAAATGTCTTAACAGTAGTATGATTCACACCTTTTAACTGGCTTTTGAAAATACTGTTTTCTTTTTTGCTCCCAGCTTGATGGCTATTTCTGCAAAAGTAATATTTTTTAGAGTTTCTGAAATGGAAAATCAACACTATAATGCTGTGAAGAGTTCCCTGTTGCCCTGGTGATTTACCATTGCATGCAATTTCATCCTTTTATATAGTGTTATATTAATACTTGTGTATGAGCTATAAGGGAAGAAAAATATTATTTGCAATGTCATTGAAACAAGCAGTGTATAAAAAAAAGTGCCACATGGGGCGCTGAAGGTGTATTCGTTGATGTTCATTCACAAAATTTACTAACATTAAAGCTTATAATATTCTTGGAAATGCAAAGTGGATGTATAGGTCACTTGAACAGTCTGCCTTCCTTCTGCTGAAATTTAAAAAAATAAATCCTTTTCAGTTTTCCTTTATCCTGATAATTTTCATAATTACGATCCCCAAATGGTCTTGATAGCAATGCCAGTGTATTATCAGTCATGTGACCCAACATGCCATTATGTCTTTCCACAGTGCAATACAGCAAGTAAACCCACACAAATATTTAAAGACAGATTTTTATAGGTCATTATGTAGCTATGTCAAGTCTCACACAGTGGACAAGACAAAACTTGCGTGTCAATGCTGGGAAACCTTCCCACTGTGGCTCAATTGCCGCCCTCTCCACATGTGCTGTAGAAGCTGCTGCATGTAGGAAAGTCTTTGAGACTCTCAGTGTTACAAGAGAGGAATTCTGTATGACACTTGAGAGCTTCTTTCCTTGTTGCCATGTCAGTTTGTGTACTTTTCATCAAGCAGTTGCAAGACAAAATTTACATGAAAATCCATGAGACTTGGGACCAGAACCTGCATATGTGCTTCAAGAGAAGGGTCTGTAGAGACTCCAGAGCATGTTCTCTTTCAAGTTTATGTTTCAAGAGAATAACAAAACCCCAGATTTGTTTAGTAGCCACATCCATAACTATATCAGGGTCTTGACCTGAGCTGAACTTTGTGCCTCATGCTTTGAACTGAAGCCTCTGACTTTCACCATTTTGCAAATATTTCTTACAGGCTACCTGTTATCAGATGTATTCAGCTGCTTTGGTATTTCAGCCTCAGGCAAAATGTTCCTTCTAAACATTGTAACCAGGTTTAAATTTTTATTTCTAATTCTTTCCACACACCACATAGGAAACAAAGGTGTCACTACTATGATTCTTTTATTTTCTAAGTATAGGCTATAAGCTCCACAATTAATTTTAGTTATTAAGTAAGCAGAAAACAAAGGTATATATGAATCTGCTCAGAATAAAAATACTAATTTTTTTTCTCAAAGAATGTGTCAAAGGTCAAGCCAAAATTTTTCTGAATTGTTTTTGCTTGAACCACATTTTAGAGGTAAAAATTAATAAAATATTGTAAATCTGTAAGAGTGTTTCCATATAGTATTTTTTCTTTATTATAACTACTCCATGACTTGAAGATATGAAGAATTACATTGCATTTTATAAATATTTTTATAAATCTCAGATTTTTTTACTATATGCTGAAAATACTGAAATTTCTTGAAGATTTTTGGTTTTTACTTTTATGTTTATTTAATTATTAAGTTAATGAAGTTCAGCATTTATGAACTTGAAGAGGAAAATTTTTTTTCATAGGTTTGGCTGACCTTGAAATTTAAAGCACTGGGGCATGACAAGTAGAAGTTAACACTCAAACAATACAAATATATGTAAGGATGGTTTCCTTTGTTACAAAGTTACCCTTGTAATCACACCTTATGTATTGTGAATGACAGCAATTATTCATATATTCTGAAAATGTTTACATAATCTGATAAATTGTTAGAGTAACTTAATTATTCTTTTTTTTTATTGCTATAGTATTTATCAGAGTTAAAAAATCAACTCTACAAACATCAGCAAAAAGAGTGAACTATCTCAAATCGCCAAATAATATTTATACAAATGGAAAGAGCAATTGGGTTTTTGCACATCCTCACATATCCAAGTAACAATTCAGTTCACAAGGATGAAGTTTATGAAAATGTGGAATAACATACTGAGGCTGGGAGCATTGCTGTCTTTTCTTCATTATTTCTTCTTGTCTTTTTTTTTTTTTTAACCTTTTCCTCTGTTAAGGTGTATCCTTGCAATAGAGCCCTACTACACTGGCAGGGTATCTTGGCAAGGGCTCAGTAGTGCCATCATAAAGATTTAGTCTGGCACAAAGCAGAGCAAAGACTTTCTGGGTTTACCCATAATAAACTCCAGCGTGATTTCTTTCTGCCTAAGAAAAGTAGTAACAGTAATTTTTAAAATTTTTAGTAAGTTTTACATAATGATGTCAATATAAACATCCAAGTTGCTCCATCACTTCCACAAAGTAAGCAAGTGAACCAGGTGCCAGTTGCCAGAAATTTCTGTGTCAAAGGATTTATTTTGTTCAGTAAATAGTGCACTTCTTTCCTTCATGTACAAGAATTTACACGATCTTTAAAATTATATCAGATTGTGACATGCAGTAGTGCAAGTTAGAAAGCAAAGGTATTAGTTAAATTATTTTGTGCCTGAAAATAATATCTCCATGGTGTACTTTTTCTGAAGATATTGCAGTTGCTATGGAATAGCAAAATATTAAAAGAAACATCTATAGTCAAACAAACAAATTTATAGTGGAACTTAACAAAAAGCATACAGACCCAGAAAAAAGAAAGAAAGCTCCAAATAGATGTTTTGTTATATGTTAGCATAAGAGTGACGTTTTGCTAGAAATCTTGTAAAAGTCTTCATAAGATCTTTTAGTTTATTTTTCTTCTAAAAAAATGCAACATTACTATAGTAATTGCATGTAAAACTGGTTTAGTCTAAGGTATACAGGAAAAAAAACAACAAAATGCACTAATAATAGCATGATACAGGTACATATCATGGTATGTAAAGGTTTGTTCTTTTCTCATTGGTTTTGCATGAAGCATTGCAAACAGAAAATTTGAATTTATCAACTTTACTAGTATTGCTTGCTTTAAAGTAAAATAGTACAAAGCAGTGTGCACAAGAAAGTCATATAATTGTATGTTTGGAGCCCCAGTGCAAAGAGGACAAGGAACAAAAACTTTTTTTTTTAACTTTTGAGAAACTCACTAGCAAAAGCAATCAAATACTGTAGGACAAGCTAGAAATGACAGATCTTCTTAGGATGACGTGATCAAGAGGATTATGCTATTTCTTGAGACACCATAATTTCTGGAGAGAGAGCACTCTGCTCCCCAAAGCAAACAGTGTGGTTGTCCTCTCAAAATAACTTGGCAGTTACAGACTCTTTTCAGTAAATCCATTATTGCTGACACTGAAGTACTTCCAAAGCAGTTAACCACTGCGAGAAATGAAGTCCACCAGGAAAGATAGAAGGTGGCAGTTGTCACCTGCAGTACAGAGAAGTGCAGCAGTTACAGTATAAGGGAGAACTCTGAAGCCAGAGTAAAATGCCAATCCTTTCATTGTGTACTTGGTAAGACCTGGAGTATAAATACTTCAAAATGGGTTTAGCAGTTATACTAAGGTAAGCAAAACATACGACCCTAAAAAAAAAAAACAAACATTAGATTACAGCCATAAAGATTACAAGAGGTCTATGATTTCAAAGTACACATTTGGTTTTAACTTCCACTCCCTCCACACCAATTATTTTTCTTTATGCTTCATTTGTAAAAGAAGAGATCATTCACTCATTTCAGATCCATAGAGAAGGCAAGAAAAATGGAAAACATTCAGACCATGGAAGACCTCTCTTGTACAGATCAATCACTCCTGCAGTTCTTTCTGTCATCAAAAAGACCTTTTGTCAGGACTGCACTTTTTGTTTAACATAGGAAAGTTGATGAAAAAATCAGACACTTGAAAGAATAAAGGGAATAAAGAACAACAGAAAGTATTGAAAATCATTTTGAATGCTCACTTCATAAACAAAACTACAAATGTTTCTCTCTGGTCAATGACTGCAGGGGCTTCTAGCACAAAGAACAACAAATTCAGCTGACTTGTTATGCTTGTAGAACAGTGCCAGAATCCCAGTATAGGTTGGCAGAAGAGGGAGATTGATTGACTGTAGAGTAGCAAGACACAGGGAAAAACAAATGTTCTGTATTTGCTGTCCTTGACATCCAAATCCCAGATGTTCTGGTTAAGTGAACTCTTGCTAAGATGAGAATGCAACAAATCCTAACAATTCTTACTACTGCTAAAATAGCTCATATCTCAGTAAGTGACAGAAACCAGGCTACTATGGTTAGTGAAAATATTTAGGGCACAATATACTACTTAAAGACATTTTCCTTGTCTTCACATAGTTCATATCTCAGTAAGTGACAGAAAACCAGGCTGTTATGGTTAGTGAAAATATTTAGGGCACAATATACTACTTAAAGACATTTTCCTTGTCTTCACATATCTATATATGTATACACATACATACATATATACTATGCTATTTTATAATGTCTTATGCCACTGTACACTGCTCCTCATTTGCAACCATAAGAAGACATTATTTCATTATGCAAAGAGATATTTAAAAAAGCAAAAAGGTGAAGAAAGCTCCCTGAAAATTTTCTTTGAAGAAGTGGTAGTAAGAGAGTGTGCTTGAATAAAGAAGGAAAATAAAAGAAATGCTGCAACCACTTTTACTCAGAGACTCCTTCCTTTTTGAGGTAAAAGGATCAAGAATTCCTCTGTGGTATTTCAAGGAAATTTTCTTCTTGTACTTGTTTTTTTGAGAAACAAGGTCAGTCTTTCCATAGCTCTTTCTAAATGAAAGAGATCTTTGGCTCTCCTACCCAACAGTATAGAACTCCTGAGAGTACTGCATTATTGATGGAGATGTTGCAGATCTGCACCACAGCTTTGCCCTGTTCTTCAGAATGATTTCAAGGCAATCTGTCCTTTGAGTCTAACTGTTCTTTCAGCTCAATCACTTCTTTCTATAAATCCTCAGAAATCTCAAAATGGCTTTCTATTACATGGGAAAATATTATTTAAAAAAAAAATAAAAGAGAAAATCAACCAACTAAAAAAACCCAAGCCACAAACGAACTAAAATACTTACACAATGAGAGATAAATTAATGTCTTCTCCAGAAATAGGATCAAGCTCTCAAAGCAAAAGTATAAATTCCTGCATAAATCTGGCTTTTGGAAAATATGCATGGCATTTTTTGAAACTACTGATAAAATGACATATCTTTAAGGCTCTATGAAAAATAAAAAACCTTAAGTTTCTCATAGCTCAGTTTTTTCTCTTTAGCATCAAGTTTTTTAGGCACAGTTGGTTTTTTTAATGTGTGACCATGAACACCAGTAACAACTGGAGTATCAGCCATGAGAAAAAGGACAAGGTTTACAGAGCAGTTTTCTCAGACACTGACCAATGGGCTGTGAATTAACTTTCAAATGAATGACCACTCATCCTCACCACTTTCCAGAACTGTTTTAAAACTTTTAAAGTTTCCATTTATTTTCAATATCAAATCCACCTGCATCGCAAGTTGTCCGGCAAAAAGAGACAATCTTTTTAATCAAAGCATCTCAGTGCCACCATGGTAAAATCCCTCTAAATATCTATAGTGAACATATGAAAAAAAAAATTAAGAAATTTTTATGCAAATAATTCCTTATTTCAGAAACCAGCTTCTCTCCAAGGAGATTTTGCATTTATTTTCACTAAATAACAGTAGTCAATATTTTATGGCAAGGCTAAATGTCCATCTTCAGGTGGATGACTTCAGGGCTCCAAGCAGAAAAAAATATACCACTTCTTGGGAAGTCACTCACTGGCAATTTTGGGTGGTTGCATATCTGAATAAAATATGCGATTAAAAATGACCTTGTTTGTTTTTTTCCTTCATTACTATCTTCCTGCTGTGACTACAGAGATTCTATTTTTTTTAAATTTTAGTATCTATACTCCCACAGTTTTTCCTCTAATTTTAACGTATTCCTGCTTCTGCAGAGATCACAAAAGAATAAATTGCCAGTAAAGTGACCATCTCACATTTTGTACAAAAGAACTGAAAAATGTAGGAAATTATGACAGCATTTAGGATGTGGTAGCATAATGAAAATAATATATAAACAACTACCACACACTAGCATGATTCTGACTCAAATAATGCAGATGAGATTTTGCATGTAAAAATAAACTATTTTAAATTAAAAGTATATATCTTATCTATTAATCCAAAATTAAAAATTTACAAGTGTCTGTCTATACACAAAACACCAAACAGAGTTGTATTTCTTTTTAAGATAGTGAGTGAAATGAGAGCTAGGAAAGCAGGAAATTCATTCTTAATCCATTTGCTAACTTGTTCAACTCACCTTTCATATGAGGAAATAGTTTGAATTCTTATCTGGGTGCTGTTGCCTGTGCTCTCTTGAGCTTCTTCTCAAACAGCAACTTATTAACATTTATGATAAACACCCTAGGAAGATTGACAGAAAATGTACACACTATCATTGAGGAAAAATTATTTTTATACATCTTGGAAAACACGCTATTCTCTACCTCCATCTACTGGAGAATTATTAACAACTAACTAACTCTGAAGGTTTTTCTAATTCTTCCTCAATGCATCTGTTATTTTCAAGGAAAGCTAAACCTCAGTTCAGGGAAAAGAAAGACTACATGCAATGTCCCTCAGAAATAACATTTTAAGGATAATCATTAGCTCAATCATTTCTGTTTGCATATAACCATTCTTATAAATATCTAAAGTTGTAAAAAATCTAGTGACTTAAAGTCATTAGTAATATTTTTTTAAAAGGACAAACAAAAAAGCAAAACAAACAATCAAACAAAACCCCATAGCAACACCTCTTAGGCAATAGAGTCCCTAGATACCTTCAGCAGAACTAGTGAACTTCCCTACATTCCAAGACTTCCATAAATGTGTCTATCTATATTACTAGTAAATTTAATTCAATAAAGAGTACAGCAAAACAAATAGTGCTGAGGACCTTGGCATCCATATTGCAAGCATTTTCCAGTGTTTTACCTCAACCTAGTCATAGGCTAATTCTATTTACTGAAAATCCTTCGGCAGATGGATTTTTCTGGCAAAGTATAATTGGAAAGACACCCATTGTGTACATTTTGAGAACCCTACATAGATGGCACTTCAGCACAGAGTACAAATGAGCGATTTACTCAAAAATGGACAAACAAGGGGAAAAATTACCCTTCTGGTCTGAACCATAATGTATAATGCAGCCATGCTGAGAGATACCACTACACAAGCAAAGCTAAGCCACCCACAACCTATCTTTTGCTTCGTGCCATTTTAAATTCAGGTTTTGTTTCCAAAGTGGTCTGGTTTGCAACCAGCTCCCTTAACAATGCCCAGCTGCACCACTTTCAGCATAAAACACAGCATTCACTGCCACCTTGATTTAGTACTATTGTTGGAAATGTTGAAACTATATCATTGTACCTATTTTGGACAGAGTGGGTGACCTGTATTACACGTCTTCCTAAAGTTCAGACTGCAAACCCACACCCTCTGTTTTCCTAGATGACCAGGACACAAGTACTTTGGATGAAGAAGGGGTGATATGCCTATTAACCCAATTGTTATTATTTCAATTATGATTATCTCCTCTAGAAATTGAATCACTTTTGCAGAAAAGAAACCAAGGCTCAGAGAATTTAATAGGAGGGAGGAAATGGAGAAGGAAAAAAAAATGAGAGTCTTTATAAAAAATGAGAAAGGGTTTTGCTTTTAAGACCCATGAAATAAGAGACATCTATAGTATGAGGCATATGAAAGAAAGAAAAAAAACCTGTAATTTTTCTTTGAAGAAAAAGCAATGTCAATAATTTGGCGGAGTTTATTTCATTATATAATATAGAAAACACATCTTTAATTGCAAAAACATAAGGAATAACTACTGAATAATTACTGATACTGCTTATGGTTTGCATTTTTGCTTGCAAAAAAACATTTGAAAGAAATAGAAGCATATAAAATTACATAGGAAATACAATCATATTAGACAGCTCATATTCCAATTACTCTTAGAAGCTACTTAATTCACAGAACTTTATGAAACTGTCAACATGTAGAAAAATTATGTGGCAATTAAAGAGCTGATAGAAAAATTGAGGAAAAATTGTCATGTAGAAATATCAAAATAACATCTGCATTACTTCCAAAGTTTTGTGTTTTTTTTCCCTGTTCAGGTAACTCACTAACTGTAGGTTACTCTACCACATATCCTAGAGGCCTAAAACTCCAAATTTCCTTTCGGAAAGGAAAGGAAAACTTGAGAAACAGAAAATAAAGACTCCCAAATACTCTGGAAAGGAGATATGACCAAGTGAAACGCCACTGAGAAAAAAAAAAAAAATGGGAAATTGGGAAATGCAGTGAGCACATGAAAATGGTCTGGGAGCAAATGAGATGCAGTGGAAAGGGGCAAAGGATGCCAAAACAAAGATCAGAGATGCTGCAAAATCAGGGGAAAAATCAAGGAGGAAGATAGAATGTGCTTTGGCCCATAGCCTGGCACTTGCTGGCATGCCATGCCTTTTGCTGCCTTTGGACTGGGTGGATATTTTTTAAATTTTTTTTTCGCTCTCCATGCCATTTCCCATCTGTCTCGCCCTCAGTGTTCTCTCTTCCTCCTTGAGGAAGCTCAAAGCTGTTTGAAATATGGTGAACCAAGTCCTTTATTTTTTGAGGCTTGTCATAAGTCTTTCAAGATTTCATGAGTCATGGGTTCATATCTGGGGTTTTCATCTCTTCTCTCGTATCTCACTGGCATTGCAATGCTGTTTGTATCTAGTATGCCATAGTCTTTATTTCGTAATGCTGTCCTTCTGATATTTGCTCAGTTCATCAATGAAACGTCTCTTCAGTTATTTCTGGGAATAGGAGCCACATCTGGTGGGGTTGCCCTTTGCCTGGATGCAACTTCCTCTGGCCCAAAGGGAGCATACATTTCAGGCACCCTCTTCCTTCTGTTTGAGGGGAGGTAAAAAGGCTGTCAGGTTCTGGATATTGAGGAACTGAAGAGGCAGTAACTGCACTTGCTGTATGCGTTGATGATGAAGTGAATGGAAGAGAGTGAGTTCCATGCTTTTGTCCTGAAAAGCAATGAGCAAATTTCTGAAGCTGGAGAAAAAGTCGTTTTATAAAATCCTGAGAAAGTGAAAAAAAAATCTTGGTTGAGTTGAAGAACTGGACTTTTGACCTGAAAGCCAAGTTTTTGGAGCAGGCATATAAAAAGCTGAAGCGTCTCTTGATGTCCAGAAGCCAGCTGGTTCTTTAGATGAAATAGGAATGCCTTGTCCTGCTGTGATGGAGATAACATTCTTGTTGCTGTTCTCCTGTGGTACAGGAAATTGTTGTTGATGTGGATCATCCATGGCTTGAGTGCTGGCATCCTGTCCAGTGTGTGAGGCGTCTTGGCTTGGCATGTCCATTTTTCCTGGAATGATGTAGTGTGTCATGGTCTTCTTCTGCAAGGCATGCTTTAAGGGCCTCAATTGATTGTGGACGATTCTGTATACCCTGGATTTAAATTATTTTACATTATTTTTCCTGCCGCCTTTGCAACGCTTGTTGCAACGCTGCCTTTGTTCCACAAGGCGGCGCTGTTGCTCCACGGATCGGCTGTGAGCCGCTTTCCGCCGCGACGGGACCTGCCGCGACCTGGGGCGGCTGGAAAAGCCGTGCTGTGCCGAGATGTGGCGCTGCGTGTGTGTTCTCGGGGGGTGGTGGCGGCTGCAGCGGTGTGATGCTTGCCCGCAGCAGCTGCTGCCGAGGGACCGCAGCTGTTCCAGCACAGGGAACACGGGCTGCCGCGGGGGCGGCTGCAGCGGCTGGGGCTGAGGGGGGTGAATGGGGTGCGCAGGGAGCGTGCGCCAACCGGGCTGGACTGAGCCTGCGCGGCCGGTTCGGGGCGGGCGGCACTGGGATGGCACCGGTCTGACCCAGCGACCGCCCTGTGCCGTCTTTGTTGGAGGCTGGCAGCCGAGCGAGGCTGTGGGAGCCCGGAAACCAAAGGCTTTGCCACGAAAGTCTCGGGCGCCTGTGACGCCTCCCAGAGTTGGGGCTGGGGCGGGGAAAGCGGAAGGGAATGGGACGGCCCCTCCAACCCCCTTTCTCCCGCCTCAGGGGTATACAGAGGTGTAAGAACTTCAAAACTGCTATGTTTTCTTCCTCCTCTTTACCGATAAGTAATTTAAAACGTGGAAGCCGCTCTCTTTCGGGCTCCTCCCGAGACGCAATCTATTTTCTCCTTCCCCCCCGTCCCCGCTTCGCCCTCCCGTTAGATGGCTCTTCCTCCTCAGGGGGAGCAGCTGCTTCCCGAGCCTCGGCAGGGTCCCATGGTGGGTCACGAGTTTCGGGGGAAATTTTCCTTTGCCCAAAGTAACAAATTTACCAAATCCTTTTTGTGCAGTTTTGATGGGTGCTGTTTCACTAAGGGTTCTAATTTTTGGAGTGCATTTAAATCACTTTTGGCGAGATTCCTTCCCATTTTTGCCCCCTTCAGAGCTTACTGAATTTGGGGTTCAGCTCTCAGTCCTGAGATCCACCCAGCAGAGCATGGAATGCAACTCCTATGGCCACCAGGATGTTGAATGGCTGAGTCCTTTCACCTCCAGAGGAATTTTGATGGATTTGGCTCACTTCCAGGGACTGTGTGGGATGATCTCTTCAGAGCTGGATTCTCCTCTCACTGGGGCAGCAGTTGCAAGTTTGCAGGCCCCACATCAGGCAACTCCATGAGGGCTCCCCTGACGGGGGGAAGCCCTCCTGAAGCAGTTCTTTGTCAGGAAAAGCAGACACACAGGACTTTTTGGTCTTCAGGTTCTTGTTTTATTGTTATCTTATCATGAGTTCAGTACACTGTCTGTACCCAGACCTTGCATGCCCAAAAATAGCACAAAAATGGCCAATGGCCTCGTGTTGCAAGGCCTTTTTAAGTCTGATGAAAAACTAAACTACCCAATTAAGAAGTGATGTGGTAGTCTGTTATTTTACAATTGGTTTTTCTGTAGTATGTTTTAATATTCCTTGTTATAAGTTTGTAAGGGTTCCATCTATGTGCCCCATTTGGCTTCCCTAATGGTTCAGTCCTGAGTTGTTTTCCCCTCCAAAATGTATGTCAATCCACATGTCAATCCACCTGTATAGCTCCCTTGTTCCCTTGTCTTACCCCTGTCTGTCAAAGATAGCACACTCCTTTGGTTCTGGAGTGTTCCCTGTCTCTCATTCCCTCCTCAAAGCAGAATTGGGTTATGAGGTTTGCTCCCTCCCCATGTTGGCTTCTAATGGGGAGCCCTTACCCTGCACCCCTCCCCTAATGCCTCCTATTGCTCAAAGGTTGTGTCCTCCCCGTGTTCCCCCTACCCTATAAAAGTAGCCCCTTCAGGTTCAGATTGGTTCACTTGTTCTGCCCCAACTTTGACATTAAAGATTTGGAGACTCAGACAAGTGCCCTTCCCTTATTCCTGTGCCTCGGTTTCCCCGTGCTCTGCGCCCTGCCCACACCGCAGTGATCACCACCCACACCAGTCTGGGCAGAGGCTCGGGGCAGCCGCTCGGTGTCTGCCCTGCGGCCACAGGTGGGACAGCCAGGCGGGAACCTCCGTCCCGTGGCTGCTGAGAGCCAGGCGCAATATTCAAGCTACAATAATTTTTTTCTCTTTTTTTAAGAGATTGAAGTTGCTGTAGCTGAAAAGTTTTAGCTGCTGTGCTTATTCTTGGCTTTCACAACCACAACATTCAGAGTGCCTAAGTCTGTATGCCTACATCTACAACTTGACCTACAACAGTAGCAGGAACCAAACATTCTCTTCTTTTTATTTGACCCTGTTATGTGGATTATACTCTCATTACTTGTTAGCCACTTTCAGGGGATAGCATCTACCACATCTAATCCAGACCAGCTTTCCTCCAAGTTACATTCTGCACATATGCAGTCCAAGATACTGAAGAACAATTTGGCTGGGGTGGGGTGATGGACCTCCCAAATTCCCTGTGGACATTTGGTGTGCAAGGGTGGTGGATGGGGACGGTGCTGATCTGAATAAGACACAGAGTGTCTGGACACAGCTATGCTGTACCTTCCAGCAGCAATCCTAAGGATGTGAACCACAGATGCCTAAACAAGCATTTGGACCCTAGGCAGTACCCCAGAAGCAAAGATGTCAAAGATGAGAAAGGAAGCAAACAGCCACTCTGCCTCTCCTGGCTAATTTCACAGCTGAAATGAAATTGCTGGTGAGAAAAGCAGTGCAAGCATGCACAGTGTGCTGTGATTAGATAGGGCACTATCTAATGCTGGGGAGAGGAGCACCAGATCAGCCAAGCAGAAGTTTTCTGTGTATTCCCTCTGCTGCCTTTTCTCCTGAGAGGTGCTTGCCTTTTATTCTCGGCTCCTTTGCTTTCCGTTCTGTTGTTGCAACTTGCACCTCCTCTCTAAAATGTGAAAAGTAGCCCCTTTAAGTGTGATGGAGGCCAAAGCGAGCTGATGTTCCTTCTGCTCCTAGGAGGATAAAAATACCACAGCACTGATTCTGTCTAATGAGGCAACCCAAAGACTGAAGCAGTCCTTGAACTTTTAATTACCCATCACAGAGGTAGATTCTTTCAGCTCCATGGCAAACATAACTGCCCTTTTTCTAATACTGCAGTAAAGCTGAGCTTAATACTCTGGTTGCTGAATTATTTTATTTGGCTTTATTGTTTTTACATTGTCAAGACTTTATTTCTGTTCAGCAGCACATGCTCTTTGCCATGTTGCATGCTATACTAATCAAGCTTTTATTATGTATTTTTAGATCCTCCCCACAGTGTGCAGAGATCTTTGGGGCTCTTTTAGCTCAGAATATCAATAAAGCTTATTGCCAATGTTCCTGGTAGAGGTTCTGCATCTACTTACCCTGGTCATCCCCCCTTGGAAAAATTAAATTGTTGCAGTGTAAGTGCCAGGTTCAAGGTCCACTGCATATGAAAATAGAATTGATTACTCCCAGTGAACAGAGGCTTGCAGCTCTTAAGAACATTATACGATAAATGTGCTGGCACACACTGTACATTTGGCATGCTAAGTAGTTTACTGAACTCTGCAGCATATTTTAATGAAATGCTGACAGTTTGGCATCTTATTGGATAACTGCATTCAGTGGTATTGGTCACAAATGGAAGGAATGCAAAATACTCTGTAAGGTGGTTGCTTCTCCATTACTTTCTGCTCTGTGTTACTACACTGCTGGAATTTATCAGAGTCAGCAATTAGCAGTGAATAATGAGCACATATCTTTCCCCCGGTTCACATCTAGAAACTTCTGCCTCTAAGCAACCCTACCCAAAAAATTAAAAAAAAAAAAAACAACAATATTTTAGAAAACCTTTAATCACAGGTGAGCTTTTTTTTAGCTGCAAAGGTTTCACAGTAGAAGTAATCAAACTTTACACAGAGTTTTCCTGGTCTCATATCCTCACCTGCTCCTATCCTCCTACCATTACCTGAGGTTTCCTTCTAGAATAATGTTTTGCCTTCATCCACTGCGTAAAGTCTATAAACAAATAAACGGATAGCACCTCACTCTCCCAGGATGGCAACTCCTTTTGCAAGTCCGGAGACACAGCCCTGATTCTTTGTATTCCTGGTGCCGCCCAGTGTCGAAAGGCTGGAAGTGGCACTGCCAAGGCACGTGCTTGGGAAGTCACAGCTGACCAGTGCCTCTGGCACATGTCCCGCAGCCAGGGCCTCACTGCCACCTGTTGTGACCATGCACTGAAGATCAAAATCTTAAACCATCTTCTTTCACAGACAGCGTGACTTCAGCTTACGCCAATGAAACTAGGCCGTTCCAGTATTATATAGTTCTGCTCAGGTTCTTCTCTTTTCCTGGTTAGTACTAAAAGGCAGAGGAAACTTTTCGCTAGTGTGTTTCAAGGCTCTTGTTCCCAAATATTAAGGGGGTGGTACTATCTATCTCTTTAACAATGATTTTGGGGATCAGTCACCCCAGACACACTAACCCCACTGTGATTAACCCCCTAATTACAGTAACCCCACTGTGATTAACTACCCTTATATACAGTTTCAGCCAAGAGGAATAGTGTGGTACCTCCATCACACCATCCAGAGCTTTGCAGACAAATAAGAGATGTGGGTCAGAGCATGTACATTTCAGAGTATTGTGCTGACTGAGTCACTAGAAGAAAGTTTACTCTTTCTTTACTGATCGGTTGATAGCTTGCTGGTTTAAAGTGTGAGAAAATTATCTGACCTAAGAGAGGAGCATAAGCACCTCTAAGATTGGTACTGCCCACTTCTCAGATCCAAAATCTAACTTTCCCCGCCTTTCTTTTTTTCTTTTCCTTTTTTCTCATATGTATCTCAGCTCTTTCAGTGGCTATGGTCTGCCTTCAAGGGCCAGGGAATGTGGCAGACCATGATGTACAACAGCATTTAACTGGCCTATTGCCTGGTGACCAGCCAGACCCCACCTTCACTCTCCTTTGCCAAAGGATTCCTGCTCCTCACACAGAGTTGTAGAATATCCTGAGCTGGAAGGCACCCACACCCTGTTCCTGAGAGTGTTGTCCAAATGCTTCTCAAACTCTAGCAAGCTTAGTACTGTGTGCACTTCCCTGGAGAGTCTGTCCAAGCACCCTCTGGGTGCAAAACCCTTCCCTTATATCTAACCTAACACCACCATCCACCAAAACACATGGATCAGCTGTCTCAAGTTAGCTACAGAGGTAAAGAACATGTTGGGGCTTCTGGACTATGGGAAGTAGTTTCTTCTTGTTTTGCCAGGGCAACATAAGTCTCCCCCTTTCATTCACACTTTACAGTCGTACTTTGGCCATAGATCCCCACTCTGCTAGTTATCCAACAATTTCTTTCCTAGGTCATCACAGAACAATCAATTGTTATTGCTGAAGGGAGACATGGTTTTGTCACATATCTATTTTACTCTTTTAGAGGCTGTTACATAGTGGTGGCAAAAGTTAGAGCAGCTCTTTTACTGTGTTTTAGAATTCTTGTTCCCTATTTCATTTATACTGATTTTGACACAAGCCTGTCTCAGCAGTAACTCACTGCACTGCCACCAGGCAGTCTGACAGCATGTATAAGCCTAGATTTGCCATCCAAAACCCCAGGCAAGTGAACAATCATGGGTTACAAGGAGTGGTTTTGACTGAAATGCCTTACGTGTGGTTTGTTAATGCATGGACACTGGCATAAACTCCCAGTTGCAGAAAGGCCTTTTCCAGTCCTGGTTCCAAGAAGGATGCCAGCAGCAGTACAAAGCAGCAATAAATCAATCAGCCAGCTAGTCTATAAGTCATTGCATAACCAGGTAAACAAACAAGTACTGGGCACCCTAAAACACTGTAGATATTTTCCCCTTGTCAGGCCGAGCCATTCCAGAGAATCAATAGGGGGTACAGGAAAGGTCACAAATTGCCTGGATTAATCTCATCAAAAGCAACAGCCAAACAGCAGTGGTTTCCTGAGAAAAGAAGGGCATGGTCTTTCAGGAAATAAACACAAAATTATAAAGATGCAATAAACAAACATTTAAGCATAAATACTATAAACTAAGTAAATGTTGTAAAAAAGGAGGATATTGAAAGCATTGGTCTTTTTTCTTGATTTCTTACAGCTGCAGAGGTCTCTATTCTCTTTTGATACATCGAAGAGGAGTTCTGGAAGAAAACACTGATCTAACCTGATGTATACAGTATGGATGTAAAGTAATAGCTTCTCCCTGCGGAGAAGGACTTGGGGACATTGGTTGATGTGAAGCTCAACTAATGAACCAGCAATATGCACTCACAGCCCAGAAAGTTAAATTTTCCATGGTCTGCTTCCACAGATACATGGCCAGCAGGGTAAGGAAGCTGATACTCTCCCTCTGCTCTGCTCTCTGGAGATCTCACCTGGAATATTGTGTCCATCTCTGGGATCACCAGCATAAGGAAAACATGGACCTGTTGGAGCAAATCCAGAGGATGGACACAACAATTATCAGAGAAACAGAACTCTCTCCAATGAGAAAGGCTGAGAGAGTTGAGGCTTTTCACCTGGAGAAGAAAAGGTTCCTACCTTCAAGCAGCCTTCCAGTACTCAAATGGGGC
Source organism: Taeniopygia guttata (assembly GCF_048771995.1). Taxonomy (NCBI): domain Eukaryota; kingdom Metazoa; phylum Chordata; class Aves; order Passeriformes; family Estrildidae; genus Taeniopygia; species Taeniopygia guttata. Next base: position 71,304,717 of record NC_133024.1, on the reverse strand, counting down.
TTACAGGAGAGATGAAGAGGTACCTTTTGGAAAGACATGTTAGGACAAAGTGTGATGGCTCTAATCTGAATAGCGTAGGTTTGCATTAGATATTAGAGGGAAATTATTTACGGTGTAAGTGGTGAGGCACTAGCACAGATTGCCTGGAGAAGGTGTGGAAGCCCCATCTCTGAAAGTAAGTGTTCAAGGCCAGGTTGGATGTGACGGAGCAATCTGCTCTAGTGGAAGGCATCCCTGCCCATGGCAGGAGTGTTGGAAATAAATTATATTTTAGGTCCCTACCAACCCAAACTATTCTATGATTCTTTGAGCCAAAACGAAGGCACCAGGAGTGCTCAGTACACCTTTGTTACCTTGTTAAACATATGGATTTTAATAAAAAAGGTTATGGCAGCAACAGCCGAAGTCTTTGGCAACTCTATAGCTATGAAAACAGGAGTTAGTAAGGGTAAATATGGCCAAGCAGATGGCTTTTATTTAGGAAACTAAATGAGATCCCCCCCACAGTCCCTTTATTAGCAATATTATATAAGTAAACAAGTAATTAAAAGCAAATGACTGGAATAGACACCTGAGGATAAATTGCTCTAAGTGACAAATAACCTTCACAGAGACAGATTACATTAATTGAGGTTATTGGGTTACTCAGACAGAGAAGAGGGAGGTGGTGGACTATAACTTTTTCTTGGGACAAAGGGATTCTTACCCCATTGCCCTGTTACTGCCCGGCAGACTGAAGTATTTTCAGCAGTACTCACTGAAACACTTATAATATTTGAATAAGGTGCTTGTATGAAACTTCTGAAGTTTTCATATGGGGAAAGTCTTGGTCCATATTGAGTAACTGATAAGTTGCTTGCTGCCCTTGCCAGCAGGGGTTCACTTGCTTTTGGCAACCTGCAGGAGGGAGACAGCACCATGCATGTCTGTGCCAGCTAATGCCTCGCTGCAGAAAAGCTCGCAGAGCTTTTAGGCTTGCAAATTGTTGCACTTTCTCAGTCTGAAACCATGGGGTACTAAGCATGTCCCAGGCTGCCTATGGAGCAGCTGTGTAGCTCTGATTAACACCATCTAGAAAGACCTGAGCTGGGCAACTCAGGAACAACCACTTACTCTGCTCTTCAGGGCAAAGTAGCATGCAGTCACTTAGATTTGTGCAATCACTTAAGACCAAACATGGAGAAATGTATAGCTATGCTGTAAATCCCAATAACAAAATAAGTATGTACCCAAGTATAATAACTTCAACATAGTCTGTGTGCTTTCAAAATTATCTGCTCTTTGAAAAGGTATTGCATTTTGCCATCAGAAAAATATCTACATGGAGAGACCAAAAATGCCCTAAGGGAAGGAAAAGGATAATTGGTCAGTGGTAAATTCAGAGATAGAATAATTCAGATTATAACAGAGGGGGGGAAAGAGTTTCAATTTCCTCCTGATCTATTCTTTATATGCCAAAATAAATTAACAGAGCCTTTAGATACATGAAGTACTTAAGATTATTTCTTAAGTACTTATTTCTCTTTCTTAAAAGAGAAGGATTACTGAGGAGATTCAGCCAGGGGAGCATGCCACACCGAGACAATAATTATTGCTAAAATACTTAGAAGAACAGAACTACAGCTTAAACTCTGTCCATTGAAAATTAAAGGTTAAAGGTTTATTGCCCATTATAACCGCATGGTAAGAAAGCAGAGGAACTTGCATTGATATTCACATGGCTAAAAAATGGTTTGCAGAATTAGAATTTGAGACTTCTCTAAGTTTTATGGTAGTGAGGACAAATCTATATGGCTAAAGAACAAGCATAGCTTTTAGGTCTCTGGATGTGTAAATAAGTTGCACTCACAATTTATCAGATTAATGTCTCAATTTGGCATATGCATTTTGCTGATTTCATTTGGAAAACTCTGCAAAACTTTAGGTAGTGTTGTAAAGCACAATATCAATGAGGAATCAGGAGAGAAAATACTGACAATTAAATAAACTTCTGAACAAGCTCTGAAAGGTTTGCATCACAGACTCCACAAGATCTTTCAGAAACGGCACCTAAATCTCTCTGAGCTCTTCTCTTCTACTGCTTGAGAGGTGCCTTAAGGCACACAAATACATGAACTACTTTATTACCTGCATGCACTGTCCGTCTCCCAAAAGCAAGGTGCCACAAATCAGATGCAGGTAGGTTAACTTCATCTTCTAACTTTAACCAAAGAAGGCAAGAGACTCTAGAATTAAAATGTGTCTTCTGTGCCTACCACATAACTCTTGCACAGCCTCACTGTACAGCTGTGCTGTGGGACAACCTCTACTTTCCTTCTGCAGCTGTGCCCCTAGACAGGGGAAGCATCTGCAGTAGCTTTGGCTTGCTTTCAGCTTGTTGAACCAAATCCTATCATTGTTTAGCACACATACATTTTGTGCAGCACTTGGGAGTGCAGTGTCTGGTGGCCTGAGGCAGAATTTCTAATTTGTCAAAAAAACATTCAGTATAGCACCATATGATAATTTATTAATAGTAATTAAAGCAAGAGATAGCCATGATGTCTTTGATGTTGATTAAAGCCTCTTCATGGCATTTTAATCACAGTATTGCCATGCCAGGATTTCCTTTTACTTAAAACAAATGTTGTGCCTTGCAAAATGCTTTACAGTGGGTTTTTTCCAGATCCCAGAGAGGCCTAATGATACCTAATGATTCTTTCTCTCTCAATGACAAAATGAAAGCAGCACTGGGATTAAAATAATACCTAGATCAGGAGCCTCATGAGTGTCAAACACAAAGGTTTGGTCTGGCTTAAGCTTTGGTCCAGACATCAGGCAGCATTACTTCACCAGAAAATTCACTCCCCAGAAAATGCAACAGGACGAAGGGTCTCTGAAATAAGAAGACATAAAGTAAAATAAGAAAATAAAAGAAGGGAAGGAGAGGAATGCAATCTACCACCTTGGGGAGAGATAAAAAAGAACATCTGATTTTCTAGATGTGCAATATCATGATTTAAAGCACATTGATTTTGAAGTCTATACTTGCATTGAATTGAGTAGGATTTTAATTTTTTATGAGGAAAATGAAGTGTTATCCAGCTGCATGTTTCAATGTTTTGAACATCAGACTCTAAGGTTCGTTTTCAAGACACATCTGTGTATTTGGGAACAGATCCTCAGTGATACTTAGGCATAAAACTTTGACTGAAATAACCAACAGTGAAGGAAAAGGGAAAGAAGTTGAACAGCTGCCTGTAGTGACTCCTTAGCTGTCTCAAAGGCTGGTGGGAGTAACAGAGGCCTGAGAACTGTGGTTTTTGAGCCCAGCTCCTGACTGGTGAGGACAGGAAATATTTAAGATGTCAGTGGTGCATGGAGCAAGAGGTGGATTATTCAAGAAAGCAGAGGGTATTTCCTTTTAGGAGGCCTTATGTTCCCACAACAGAACATGAACACAAACATGAGGAGATATCCCTGCATTTCTAAGTCAAAGCAGTTGTTCTCCATCAAGGGATAAAACATATCCACGGACCAGCTTTAGCTTGTGACCTGTCATGGCATGCCAGTACTCTCTAGGTTTCTAAATGGCATAATAAAAAAGTGAGATGTACCTGCAGTGGTAAGTTAAGGGGAAGATTTAGAAACATATCAAAACATAGATACATATACCTTCTACACATAAACATTCACCTTCAGACAATCTTTCTTTTTTTTCTTTTTTTTTTTCTTTTTTTTTTCTTTTTTCAAAGCCTTCCCTGTTCTAGATTTTGTTTTGGCACTACAGCATCTGAATTTTACAGGTTAACCTCACATGTATGTTTTTCACATACATCATACCATCTTGAGCACTTCTCAACCATTACTTTACAGTTTAAAGCTTACACTTCCTTGCTACCCAAAGCAATCCTCCTGAGTAAGCACAAGGATTGTAACTCTACAGAAATGCCATGAATTCAAACTGAACATTTTTCGAACAAGCAAAATCACTTGAATCTTTTCTTGGTCAAACTATAGGTGCTGCATGTCATCCTATTTACAATTCATTCACTTATTTTGAATGATATGGGCCTTACAAGCAGCTAGTTTCTTCTAGTTGTATTTCTGCTGAGCTGCAAACCTTTTAAGGACCGATACCTACAATGACCCCATTTCAAGAAATTGTTATTTCAGTCAGCTAATCTGTATTTGTCGTGTGCTAGTTTTGTCTGGGATGGAATTAATTTTTTCTTTACTTAAATTGCCCTTATATGAACCCAGGAGTTTTTCTTCACTTTTATTCTTCCAGTTTTCTTCCCCATCCTGACATGAAGGGAGCAAGTGAGTGGCTGTGTGAGGTTTTGCTGCCAGCTAGGTTCAAACCATAACAGTCCTTTTTGGCTCCTGTGGGGCTCAAAGGGTTCAAGATAATGATAGGTTTGTTTGGAATGTGCTACACTGAATTTATCACTGTTCTTGCTGTTCACCTATTAATTGACAGTCTCCAGTGCTTGCCATGGGGCTTGCTTGCCAGGCTGCAAATTAGAGCCTAGTGCTCCTTGGTGGCTGCTCTTTGCTTTCACTGCTTACTGTAGTGCTGTGATGATAAGTACTAACATCAACAGCAAACCTCTAGACCAGTGCAGGAAAACCTTGCAAGGAGCAATGCAAGTGCAGCACCCAACCTGAGCTGACTTTGGTGCCCAATTAATTCCATGCAACACAGCACCCCCCTGTCTTGAGTGACCATCAAAATAGATGGAGCCCGAACTCATAGACTAAATTAACACAGTGGACATTTGTGGATATTTTACATGCGTTTTGCTGGGGTGGCCCATAGACCAGAGAAGTGACATCTGTGTGTCAAAGGATGAGAAGGCTGGCAGGTTGTTACTAAGGATGTATTGGATAGTGTGGGACATGAGCATGACATAAATGGTATGGATGGAGAATGTGTGGGTTCTGGCTGGGATAGGGTTAATTTTTCATAGCTGCTGTGAGGCTATGTTTTGCATTTGTGCTGCAAACAGTGTTGATAACACAGGGATGTTTTAGTTACTGTTGAGCAAAACTTATAATAAAGATAAGGTGTTTTCTGTCTCTCACCCCACCCCACCACTGAGGATGCTGAGGGCGCACAAGGAGGCAGGAGAGGACAGAGCTGGGACAGCTGGCCCCAGCTGACCTGGTGGATATCCCATACCATACGGCATCATACTTAGTTTATAAAATGTAGGGGAAAAAGAGGGAAGGGAGGACATTCACAGTGATGGCATTTGTCTCCTCAAGTCACCGTTACATGTGATGGAGCCCTGGAGACACTGAACACCTGCCTGACTGTGGGGAGTGGTGAATGAAGGCCTTGCTTTGCTTTGTTTGTGTGGTTTCTGATTTACTATTGAAATGTCTTTATCTCAACCCACAAGGTTTTGCACTTTTCCTCTTCCAATTCCCTCTCCAATCCCAACATGGGGGGAGTGAGTGAGTGGTTTTGTGGGACTTGGTTGCTGCCTGAGGTTAAACCACAACGTGTTGCCACACAAATCATTCTCCACAGTATTGCTTTTGGTGGTAAAATGAAGTGGTGGTTTCTAACAAGATCAGGAGCAAAGATAACAAACTACTTAATCTCTTTTCTCTGAAGGGGCTGAGACTTTTTGGAAGTACTTGCTTTAATATATCACCAGGACTAAATAACTTTGCTATTTGAAAACCCTGTCAGAAGAATTCTTCCTACTTGACTCTAGCCACATGGACATGGACAAAAGGATTGTTTAGGCAAGAATAATTTGAGTAAATATAAATTAAATAAAAATGGCAGGTCATTCAGCTGAAGTGCTCATTGCTACTACATGCGCTGCTTGGAATAGTGATAGGGACTTTAGCCTGATAACTTAGAATATTTTCCTAGTCTTAAAATTTGGTATTGGGACAAAGTGACATTAATGAGATAAGGCAATTGTCAGTTTGATGTAAACAGAGACAATGGTCTCCTAGATAATGTAGTTTATGTTACAGACCCAGGCTGTGCACTTGTTTTTTGATAAAGAAACAGGCAAAACATATCTAATAACATCTGCTATTCTCTTTTCAGAATCCCTTGATGCAAACAGCTTATTTAATATGATGCTCTGTAATGCCAGTATCCGTGGTTCTTAGCAGGATTTAGAGGTTCAAACACTGAAAACTCCACAGGGGAATTTTACTTTTTCAGTGTCTTCTTTTGATGAGCTGGTTGGTTGGCTTAAAAAAAATAAAATAAAAAACAAAAAGAATTGAGCTTAAATATAAGGTTTAGAAAAATTTAAACCCTAAACAATAAATCAAGCAAGTGCTTCAATAGAGTAACACAGACATGGGTTCAAAGAGAACATGATAATGCTGTGGTTTTGCTTCAAGCTCAGCATTCTTCCTTTCTCAGCCGTGCAGTTGTATAATGTCAATACTGGCAGATTTTCAGCCCTGTTTCTTTCAAGGTGTTTTCAGTGACAAACTGGCAGCTCCTCTGCTTTTCCTAAAGAGCCTAGAGATGTCTTTTCTCTGAGTTTGGCTGGCAGGTACAGCAGATCCCATTCTGGCAGAAGGTATCAGAAGTGGTGGTTGCTCCACCAGAGGGTACCTGTGAACCCTGGGACCAGGAATGGATCTTGGCAGCCAGGTCTGCATGTGCCTTCCACCACTCATGTGCCCGGGGCTGGGCACTGGCCGCTCCACATGTGGGTACAAAGCTCGGAAGTGCAGTGGAGAACTTTGGGCTGTGAACAAGCCTAAGGAGCACAGCAGGAAGACCAACTACCCCAGGGGACCTGCCAGAACTCTGGAGAGAAGCATGAGCTGAACAGCTTGTGGGGGGCTGTGGCACGAAGCACGGGGGCTGTGGCAGCTTGCCTGCTCAGTGAGGCTGAATAAGGCTGCAAGGACAAAGATCATTGCTGTTCAACAGCTCAACACCTGTGTAACTGTGTGATGGGAAAGTGTTGGACAGTCACTGCTTGCCCGGGGACTGCAGACCTCTGTTTGCACATGTCCTTGGCTCACTGTATGCCTCTCTCTGGTCATCTGAGACAGCAGTCTCATCACTATGCTCAGCTTTTATCCCAGTGCTTTTCCTCCTGCTCTGAATATGCTTCACATGGGTAGGATGCTCTGCCTGGACAGACAGGGTCCAGATGTCATCATGCTCTGCTGAATTTACAAATGCCTCATATTTAATTCACCTGTTCTTCTCCCTCAGGTATTGAGAAAATGTATTTTATTTCTTTCTGAGTCACATAAGAGTAAATAAAGTAAAACCTTGTGCTGCAGTGGCTGGGGCATGAGCTGTTGCTGAGGAGGCAAGGTTTGGACAAACATTGTATCTGTCTTTTTAGCAGGAGGCAAGGTAGGATTTTCCATATTCACAGAGCTGTAGCTTGGTCTGACCACACACAGTGCTAATGGATATGGACACTGTGTCCCATATGGAGCATCCCAGGCACTCTGAGGCAGAGTACCAGCAGCTCCACCTCAGGACATATAGGATTCCCTAGCCTCTCCCTAGCAGGTAGGAGGGGACCTAAGAGACAGGGAGGAATTGAGGCAGGTTCCTGCTTGAGGTGGCAGGCAAATCCCCTTCTTCTCCTTCCCAGGTGCCTTTATGGAATAGCTATGAGGCTCTATAAACCAGGGCCCAGGAAAATGATGAGGTACATGAAGGAAAATCTTAGGGGTTGCCTAGGTTAGTCAGCACAGTTTAAGGGATGTGATGGGAAGAGATGGTGGCTCAATTTCTGAAAGAAATGGTACCACAGCAGAGACACACCTGCCCCTCAGCCTGTTCCTCCAACACAAAAATAAAACTCTATGTCAATGTTTAGAACAGAGAACACATGGAGTGCGGGGTAATCCAGTGTGTTTGGTCTGCAGTTCTCCACAGGCTGTGACCTTCGGCCTTCACTTCAATGGGAAACTCCTTTTCCATTTCCCCCCAGCACAACATCTCCTGCATTGGTCAGATTTTCCTTGGATGAACCTTTTTTCTTTTGGATGAACCTGGGGAAGATAAAGACTTGCCACACCATATACTGCTGCTCAGACAGCTGGATAATGACATCTCCATCCTTGGAGTCATTGAACGCTCAGCTGGCCACAGCTGATGCCAGCCATACTCAGCTGTTGGAGGTCATCAGGGCACTCTGGGATGGGGCTGACTTCTTAAGCTTGTTTCATTCATCCATCCATCCATCCATCCATGGCTTCATGCAGAGCTGCCACAGAGCACTAAAGTGTCACTTTAAAGGTAATTGCAGGATGTAGGTCAAGGTGTGCCAGAACAGACTAACAGATTGGGAAATGCCTGACCCTAGTCCATCACCTATTTCAAGGCCTTTCTTTGTAGGTGTGAGTTGAGGAGGAGGAGAAGAGAAGACGGGAGGAAGGAACTTTTTATAATCCATCAGAATTCACCCAAGAGGAAACTAAATTCTTCTAATCTCACCCTAGGCAGACAAGTTTGGTTTTACTAATACATCAAAACTTCCACTTCTTGCTTTGTAACAGATACCCAGCAAAACATAAAGCCATAAATCACAGAGCAGTGTGATGATTGATTTCACTTAATGAAGGGAGAAAGGAGGAGGAGAAAGTAAATCATACAGATGGGCTTGATTTGCAGCTACAAAAGTGATGTCCCAGCCTGCATACACAGACAAAATGTACAACTTCCAGTTCTCTCTGCACCACTGCAGCTCAGTCATGTTATTTACTGCTCAAACATCCTGCTGATACACTGCAATTACTGCCAGTTCTTTTGCTCAGAGGAAGCCTTTCTGTTTGTGAAGGAGGGAAAAGTCTTAATGTCATTCCTAGTGCTCACCGGTGTAGGTCTGTGCTCAGTGTTACAACTTGCATAGTGGATCACACCACCTTGTCTCAGAACTGATGGTGCTGGACTCAGGAATGAGATGTTGTGGTCCTGAAGACCTGGTAGCAGCAGTACCCATTTGTTTATATGAGCTGAGAAGGGGGTCACCAGAGCTCCCTCCACTGCAGCTGCTGCAGTGTCTCCAGCAGCAGCTGGGGATGTAAACCTCTGTCTGCAATCCCAGTTGTCATCTTCTTAACCCCTTGGGGGCCAACTGCCTGCACCCAAGGCCCCTGAGCCCTGCTCTGATACAACCCTTGTGGCTGTGTGGCTGTGCTTGGGCTGCTGTGGCTCTTAGAGCTACCAGGAAGCCTTGGGACATCTGCAGAACAGAGCAAGGAAAGGCCACAAAGGGAACACCACAGGCACACAGGGCAGCTGAGATGGCATCACTAGCAGCTCAGGAGGTGAAATAAGAAAACTCAGTACCATGGAGGATGTGCTCTGGGGCTACAGAGACCAACTCTTCCCCTGAGGTGGTGGCTGTGCAGCAGCAAAGTGGCTGGGTGCTCTGTGGGGGTTGGTAGCTCCCTGTGTTCAGCTGGGCAGCTCATGTTCGAACTTTGTTCTGCACAGGTCTGTGTGTCCTTCTTGCAGCACCTCCTTGCACATGCAAACAGTGGCCCCAGGGGAGGCTCATTTCCCTCTGGAGCTCCTTTGCTAAGCACCACAAACCAGGTACAAACAAGGCTGGTCTCAGGGAGAAGACAGTCACAGCAAAGTTTAGGATCTGAGTCATGCAGTATGAACCTAGCCACAGCAGCTGGTGAACTGCATGGGTGAAAAGTGCTCCAGAGGAAGCAGAAGAAGCATTTACAGTGCTGGGAGAGCACTAAAGTCAGGACTTATTGAGGTTGTTGACAATGGGCTTTGTGGAAAGTTGAAGCGACATTGACTACTAAAAATGATAAAGGGAAGGCTTGGAGAGAAAATTGCTGGTCTAGAAAAAGGAAAGATTGATTTTAAATAAGAGACTGAATTACTTAAAGATTGAAGCAGAAACACACATGCCTCTGTAGCAGAGGTCCTCATCCACACCCGTGGGGGAGCAAGCCCAGGCAGGATGTGAGAGATGGCTTACGAGAACTAATAAAGCAGAGACAGCTTGGCAACAAGCACCTGTGAGGACAATGGCAAGAGAGACTAAGTGGCATAGATCTGAAGCTTTGGTTTGCCAGAGGATGACTGAGTCTTTGGAATAGCTTTCCAGGCAGTGGTTTGCAGCCCTCCAAGATTCCAGGGGGGATATTAATGCCTGGACGAGGGAGAGAGATAGGTGGTCTGATCCCAGGCTGGCTCATGTGCTGCCACCAGGTCCTTCTTTCCCCTCTGACCTCTCCTCAGCAAAGCCCTGCACCCCTGTCCCTCCTCATCTCCCGGGTCACCGCTGGCAGAGCTGCTGCTGAGGAGATGCAGTAGCAGGTTTGACCCAGACCACAGTCAGAGCCTGGCACGAGCCAGAGCTGTGTGGTGGCTGCTGGGACCGTGTGTGGATATTGCTGCACAGGAGTGGTGGGACTTGCAAGAGCCCCGGGAACAGCTGGGAATGATCACAACCCCACTGCAGCGCTGTCAAACCTCATCCCAGTGTCAGCAGCACCGGGGGAAGAAGCTGTGAGAGAACAGCAGCTCTCACTGCAGAGGACTGCAGAGGCACTGTTGCCCTCCCTAACACGGTGTAGGTGTTCAGTTTGGAAGAAGAGAAAGCTAAGCAAGGACCAGAGGGGGTGGTTTTAATCAAGAAAGCAGGTACTGAATACAAGAGCAGTTCTCATGCAGGTGGCACCGAGACACCAACCTAATGCTGAGGTTCAAAACTGAACCTGCAGTGATGGATGAATTGGTACCAAGTGCTAGGGCAATTACTGAACCTGTAAATCAACAGCATTTGACTCAGCTCTAGCTTCAGAGAAAAATCATTCTGGCAGAACAATTTTACCAGGCACAGCTAGAAGACATAAAGAGAAAGAGTAAGGTCTGTGAAACAATCCAAGAAGCAACAATGTCACTAATTTTTTACTCCATAGAAAAGAAGGTTAATGGAGAAAAACAGTATTTCAAAGTTAAGGCAAAGGCCAGAAATTTTGCAGAACATTGAGGCAGAAACAAAAGAGGGAATTTCAGAACATCACGGAGCTGAGGACTTAAGCTGAAACCATAAATGCTAGCAGACACTAGTGAATTTCAGTGCCTTTTAAGAACAACAACCCAAATTAACTAAACCACAAGAGCTGGAAAAGGAACAAACTGTAAAGCCTGACCCCAAAAAAAAGACCTGATGCCTGTAAGGATGCCCACCTGCTCAAAACCTCCAGCTCCTCCTGCCCAGACCCATCCATACTTTAGGTCAGGCAACCAGGAATTTTCCAACCAGTCACAACAAATTGAATGCAAATATTCCCCAATAAGATATGTCCCCAATCTTACTTCAAGCTTTGAGAAAATGTGCTCATGGGGGTTGGAGTGAACAGAGGAATCTCTGCTCTGGAGCTGGGGAACATTCTGCGCCTCCTTCTGAACAGGCCTGGGTGTCTGCAGGGCTGTTCTTCTCACAGTTTCTCACCTCTCTCCCTGTCTGCAGTTGGAAAGCATTTCTTCCCTTCTAAAATATTATTATTAATAATAATATTCTGTTATTCCAGAAGCAATTTCCAAAAGATGTGCCATTTTTGCCTCTGCACACGATATTTGCTTTGCCTCTATCCACCATAATTTCTTTTGAACATGTATATGGGTACATATATCTTGGACACATGGACAAGTGTTATACCCATCCTGCTGCAGCATGAAAAATCCAGTGAGCCAGAGTGTTCTTTTGCACAGTAGTGGCTATAGTGGCAAATATTTTAGCAGGTCCACACTTTGCTGTGTCTGGGAACTATCCATACTATCCATAGTATGGATATGTCTCTTTATGGGAAGGGTTCAGAAGCCCTGAGATTATCCCTGGCTATCTCCATGCTGTCAATAAGCTGTTCACAGCTGCTCTCACCCTGCCAAAGGCTGTCTTAAGCCTGGCCTTGTGCTTTCTGCTTCAATATGGTGTGTGAACCACTTCTTGTATTGAAGGGCAGCTCCACCACTGATTAACAAAAATTAAATTATAACATTCAACGCGCATTTATCCTGCTGTGGTTGCTGGAGTGTTTCTAAATGGGCAAACGTCCCTGTGATCGTGTCATTTGGCTCTCATAATGTCACAGGCTGCACAAGGGGATAAATATGCAAGAGCTGCTCCATTTTGCTGTTGGATGGATACTAAGCAGATGGATGGATGAACAAAACCCTTTCTTAGAGAGTGACTGCCCTTGTCGATACAGACTGTCTCTGTTCTGCACCCAGCTTGGGGAAAAAGAAGGTGAATGTCATTATCTTGGTTTGAAAAGACAGGTGTCGTCTAAGGAAGGCAGGAGCCTCCCCTGAAACTGAGGTTCCTCCCTCCAAATTGTTATCATTTTGAAATTATAAGGCTCTCAGGCAAAGATTGAGAACAGGAATAACAGTTCTTTACTAGGAAAACTAAAAATACAAATGTAATAGTACAAACAAACAAACAAAAAAAAAACTACAGTCAGAATAGGACCTGACACCCTGTGGGATCAGGGTGTTGGTAGCAGTCTAATTGAATGGTGGCTGCAGTCTTCCTGGAGTGACAGGTGTGGTTCTGTTGAGGCAGTGATCCTGCAGAAGGGTGTAGGTTTCCTCTGAAGGTCTGGTAGTGAGTGGTGTAGATGGCCTGGTCGTCTTCTGGGAATCCAGTGGAGAAGACAGCTGCTCCTCTGGGAATCCAGTGGGAAAGGGCTGGCTGTGGTGTTCCAAATATCTGATTATATCCAGATAGGAATGCTTGGCTCCTCTGGGCGGAGCTTCTCACAATGGGATGATGCAATTTTATCAGTCATGCAGTGAGATCAATGGCCCGTTAACAGAAAGTATCCCCCAGAGGGAGGATTGGTTGTGGAAGAGATAAAGAAAACTGCACAATTAACAGAAGATGACTCCTCCACAGATAGGAATAGAATACACACATCCATTTCCAACTTGAGACAGCCATATTCATTTTTCTGAGTAGAGTCGTAGGATTAACAGCTTGGTGCTCAATTTCCCTTTCTGCAATGGCACATTCTGAGTCCCACTGGATGATGATCCCCTCTGGAGCGCAGAAAGACACTCTGTCCTCACTTGCCTCCCTCCCTCTTCTGAAAAAAATGGGTACAGCCAACACATGCACCCAAGTATCGTCACAAACCACACCTGCAGAGGAGTGTCTGGGCCGAAGCTGCGCCATCCAGTCACCCAGTTAGGGTCCAGCAGTCGCTTCCGCTAGATACTGAAGGCATTGTTGGCCCAGTCACTGACCACCCCTATTCAAGCAGTGGGTCCAGACCTTCCTCTAAACCCCTACTGCCCAAAGCAGCCATTCACAAATGGCAGCAGAGACCAGGACTTGGTGCTCATAGCAGTGCTCTGCTGGTGAGGGACTGGAGGTGGTCTGGGTTGTCTTTCCACTGCTGAACTGACTCACACTGACTCTCACAGCTGTGTGAGCAGCAGAACCAGGATGTTCCAGCATCCAGCATTTCCCTCTCAATCCCAGCCACCTGGGCTAGGTTCTCTGGTGTCTCATAAGACAGGATCTCCTTTTTCGCCTCCATGAGAAACCAAGCTTCTCCAACTAATTTCACTAAATATGTGCCAACATTTTGGATTATTTGGTTATCTGATATACCTACTTTCCTGTCCAGTGGGGTTGTAACTGAATCCAAAATCACTAGTGGGAGCCAAGAAATAGTAGATAGACTGTTCAAACAGTCTGTATGAACAGACAGCCAAAATAAGTCATAGTCCTGGTGTGGATCCACTGGCCTCATCTGCTACACCAATCTTTCTCTCACCTTCCTGTGTTAAAAAGAAAAGATGGGCAAAACAAGTACAACCCCAGAGGAAATGCATTCTGAGAAGACATAAATTTGGCCAAGATAGATGGTGATTTTTTCTAATGACAGACCCCATGATAATGCAGGTCACCACGCTGACTGAGTGATCAGGACAAGCAGCCTGACTAAGCTCTGCCAGGGAGAACCAGAGCAGAGTGTGCTCCTATGGCCAGATCAGCTCCAGAATTCAGGTGCTGCCTCCCTGGGAATCAGCAGGAACTCAGGGCAGGTATTCAGCTCAGTTTCAGCTCTAAGCACATCCTCCATAGCGTGGGTGTCTTCATCAGCATTCCCCATCCCACAGATCTGACTGAGAAGGACTTCCTGAGGCATGTTCACAAAACTGTGAAGCCCAAGCAGAGGAGTGAGCAGGCAGTTATTTTTCCAGCAATGACAAGTGCCACTTTTAGGAGGGGAAAAATTGACCTTTTTGTGAAGTTCTTACTTCAGGGAAAAAAAAAAAAAAAAAAAAAGAAAAAAAAAAGAAGATATGGGCAATCTCCAACCATATGACGTTTAAAAAGGTCAAGTGCTGAATTCTGCACCTAGGATGGGGCAACGCTGCTTGTGTGTATAGACTGTGGAATGAGAGGCTGCAGTAAAGCACTGTGGAAAGGCACCTGGGGGTCCTAGTCTGTGGCAAATTGGACATGAGTCAGTAGTGCCCTCGCAGCCAAGAGGGCCAGTGGTGTCCTGAGGGGCATCAGGCACAGCACGGCCAGCCTGGAGGGGATTGTCCCACTCTACTCTGCACTGAGGCAGCCTCACCTCCAGAGCTAGGGGCACTTCTGGGTGCCACATCACTGGTGACTCGTCACTCCTTTGGTTTCTTCCCTTGCCTACATGTAAACATGGTAAGTCTTTGCTCTTAACTTGCAGGTACTTGCTTACAGGCGCTTACAGACCATTAGAGATCCAGGACTTCCAGCTGTGGAATGCTGAGTTCAACTACAGAGATGCTATTCCTCCTATGAAGAAAATGAGAAGTGCACCTGGGAGCTGGCTTGTCTGAAACCCACCAGCAAAAATCAAATCACTCTAAGGCAGGTAATTAATTATGGCTCATTCCCAAAGGCAGGGCATCATTGTCATATTCTAGAGTTACAGTTGTCCCTTAATCACCTTTTCTGCTAAAGATGTGGGGGAATCTGTGTGCAATAACCACTTTCAGAAACTATTTGTTTCAGTTTAAAGCAATGAATGCTCAAAACAGTGGTACTGAGCTGTTTATGAACAGACAGAAAGGCACAAGAGACATTATAATAAATATTCAGCAGGTGTCTGTAGAATAGAAGTGTAAGTACACAAAAATGCTCCATTTTATGGTTCTATTAGAAGGCACAAGCAAGTGCAAATCCTTTTTTTTTTTTTTTTTAATATTGCTTCTGAGGGGATTTCTTCTTTAAAATTCAGTTATTTTGTTTCTTCTCCAGTTTTCAGTTTTGTATCTCACAGGGGATGCAGGACTATGGCCCACATGGCAACAGGTCCAGCTCTGCCATTGGCACTGGGAACCAGGCACCAGTCTCACACCAGCTCCTTCCCGACCCCCTTTGCAGGGGCTGCTCTGCCCTGGGGGGCACACAGGGGCATATGACACTCCAGAGAAAATACCGCCACTGGAGATCAGGTAGAGCCAGCAGGGCTAGAAGTCTGCTGTGGTTCTGCCTTGATACTGGTGTGGCTTCAGATCTGGGCACCTGCCATGCCCCACATCACACAGATCTCTGCAGAGCTCACCCCTTTCTTCCTAAGCATTAATCATGTGGAAACTACTGAAGGGCAAGCGAGCTTTTAGTGAGTAGGGAGTGGCATGGCTGTGTAATGCTGCAGACAGCTCCAGACGTGGATTTCCTTTCCCTCTCCCAGCCTCTTATGCCTTGGTTATGCAGAATAATCACAACAGTTTCTTTTCCCGATGCCCCTATGAACTTAAGCTTAGGCAGCTATTCCAAGTTCTGCTGTGAAATGGGGGGAAGTGGTAAATCCCATACCCACTGTGTGCACAGGGGAGGAGAGTGGGACTGGGCAGGGCACAGTGGCCTGTGCAACACGGCCCAGCCCTGTTGCAATTCATTTTTGTGTGCCTGCACTGATCACCCCGAACTCCAGGGAGCAAAATGTCTGGCAGGACCACTTTTTCAGCAGGCTGGGGACACAAACGATGCCACCTGTAAGATGCCACCTGTACTTTGGTCTTTCAAGTTCACTGATCTAAAAAATTAACTAAGCCTTTCCTTTACCTGTTGCTTGTGCTAACGTAAGGCACTAACTGACCTTGCGACTTTTTTTCAGAAATTCAACTATTACTCACTGTAAGTGTTCCTGGAATATGCACTTGCTGTCTTTCCAGAAGTCTGCACATCTTCTTGCTTGTATGGGGTAATACTACTGCTACGAAACCTGCAGAGCCAGGAAATATCCACTGCTTCCTTCTCCCTCAAATTAAAACTGTTTCATTTCTGTCCCATGTGGGGCCGGATTTGTGATCAGCAAATATGTTTTTCTACTTCTTAAAACATAGTTTCAAGAATGCAGTCAATGTTCAAAGCCCTAATTTGAGAGCTGTACTCCTCGCCTCTCCTCGCCTCTCCCTGAGCTAGGCACAGTCTCAGGCTGCTCTCAGCACTACTCTCACGCCCCGCTAGACGGTGCCGTCCTAAAGGCATAAATCCCCTCTCTGTTGGACTCCAGCTCAGCATTTTTTCTGCGTGTCCCGCGTGTGCCCAGGGGACCGGCGCTGCGCTGCGGGAGCCGCGCCCGGGGCCGCAGGAAGATCCCCTTTGCCGGCCCTCATCCCGGAGATGCCCGAATCTCGAATCCCACCCTGAGACCTGTCCATCACAGGCAGCGCTACAGGAATGCCGCAGCAGGCCCGGGGATCCCGGGGTGCCCCAGTCAGTCCCGAATGGATGCAGCCAGGCACGTGTCCTTGCAGAGTGGCAAATCGCGACAAAAAAAATAAAAAAGCCACACCAAAGTGACAAGTCACACCAGATGAGCAAAATTTCCAAATAAATGCTGGTGTATTTCCTCACCCATATGCACGTGCATGCCGTGCCCAGGAGCCATGGGGCCACAATCACTCCCAAAGCTGGCAGAGGACAAACCCCTTGGAGCGCGCAGAGCTCAGCCCTTTGTGCAGTACAGCCCTCGACCCAGGAAATACCCAGCATTTCCACCTGCTATGCACCTCCTGGTGTCTTATCCCATCTTCCCTTGACTGCTGAAATGAAGGGCTCTCCTTCCTCACAGAGTGCCAGGCTCCAGGGCAAGGAAAGAGTTTCACATCATCCCGACAGCATCTCAGAGCTGCAAGCACATGAAACTTTGTTATCAAAGTGGTTATCACTTCATGCCAGGTATTTCCCACTTTGCACCAAATGAGCAAGCTGAGAGGTACCACAGCTATGCCCAAATTAAGGCACTCTGCTCCCTTTTCCCTGTACCTGACTGTTTGGAGGGGCTGTTTTCTGGGATATCTCCTTTTCAATGGCAAGTAGCTGTGCCACTGCCACAAGGCATCACTAGAGAGGTGCTGCCCTAGGAAAGCATCACCGAGGCAGAGAGAACACCCTAGGAGGAAAACACAAAGGTTAGTCACCCGAATTACTACTCCCATTAGGCACAGGTAATTTCTAGACCCTCAGAAGAGGCACCAGCATCACTGCCAGTGAGATCTGAAGAAGGAATTAGGGAGTAATTTCCAAGAAAATGCTGCAATTTGCTCATTGGATTATCTCTTTTTGCTCGTATTTGTCACTCTGAGAAAATACGTACTGTTCACAGAAAGCTTCAAGTTACATTACATTTGTATGCTTTTATGTGATGTGAAGGTATGGTCTTGCATTTCTACAACCATGCAATTCACAGAAAAAACTGTCATGCTCTATACCACCGCCCCAGCTGAAGTGACTTGCCCTCTTGTCCAAAACTTCAAGGTGTTTGCTTGTTTGTTTTTAACATGGCACAAGCAAACAGATGGAAACACAATGAACCAATGAGTTAGAATATGGTGTTTAATCTCAACATCAGATCTTCACAGTAGTTTCAAGGGAAAATTCCTTTTATGTCTCTTCCACTCCAGATTAAAATGTCACCTTGTGTCTAAGGAGGAGCCAGCACAGCCCACAGCTTTTTCTCAGACAAGGCAGTCACCCTAACATGGTTCCCAGATGGGACACCAACAAGGCTGTGTTTCCTTACTTCAGCCAAAATGTTCCTCTTGCTTTCTCTCTAGTTTTCCTTAGTCTAGGAGCAGCCACAACCAAGATACTCCAAGGTTCTCTGTGAACCAACCCTACAAGAAATGGCATAGCAGGACACACAGCTCTCAAGGCAGAGGAAGAAGAAAACCTTTTTACTCAGTTGAGGAGTTATGAGTTCACATCCCCTTGGGCAGATATTTCAAAGTGGACTTGAGTCTTACCCAGAGGAGCTCAGAGACTGTAGAGAGACCACCTCATCATCAGCCACGAAACTGCTTTTCAGGGAAACCATTTTGCAAACTGGGTCATATTCACTAACAGCCTGGTGATGACCAACAGTGTGCTGTTGCAAATGAAGCATTCACCAGGAGCAGTTCACCCAATGCTACTAACAGGTCCAAACAGAAGATCAGGGCCTGAGGCTTTGTCTGAAATCAAAACTTTCTGTAGTTTAATGGAGTTCAATTAACAAAGCAAATTAATTAAACCAGTGCAAATGCCTGGGCAGGATATCTAAATCCACTGTGCCTTAAGGCTTATTTACAAACAGTTTTGTGCTGCATTGACCACTCCTGTATAGCTTCTTTATATCAGTGTAACTCATCTGTGGAGAGACCTCATTATATCACACCAGGGGATGCCCTGATTTAGCTAGAGTGATTTCCAAACAGCTTTAGTGAAGACAATACAAGCATTGTGTGTGTGAATTCAAACAACTACCCAATTGATTTAAGATAAACTGAGTTTCAATAAAGTTAAGCTGTCCCTGCAATATTGTGTTAGTTGTAAACCACTGCATACGCTTTCACCTTCTCCAGAGGAGAAACAAATGGTCTCATTAGTAAGTGAGACTGTAGGACAAGACATGCTCTAAGCAGCCATGAGCAGGCTCTGAATGCAGCTGATGTGTTAGCTGAAGATGGGTGTCATCAGCACAGCGTGCTCACAGCACAAATGTACTGCGAACACAGCCAGTCCTGCATGGCTCCTGACTTTAAATCATCCTCATACTCGAATCACTTGCAGTTCATTGCTGAGAGGCATTATTATCATCAAGCAGCAGCACCTCTTATCTTCCCTCCTCTGGAGCATTGCTCCACCATCACATGCTAATAGCCATAATCCACTTTTCATCCAGCACAACCAGGTAGCAAGATTAATGCGGAATCTTCTCTGCTTTAATGTTCTCATCTTCTCCCAGTACAGCCACAAGCTAAATGTGCCTGAGTGGTTTTGGCACCAGAGCTATGAGATTGTCTTCGTAACCATCACGAGACTGCAATTCCCAGGGAGAGACCTGCCTACAGTGAAGGGCTGCATAGCTGCATTGCTTCTGGAGAAATTGAGAACTACATAAAAGCAGTGTTGGTGAAACAGTTTGTTGACTTCTCTTGACTTAGCTTGAGTAGCAGAGATCAGGCCTATGCTCCTGGCTCAGTCACCAGCCCTCTGTATGGTCCTAACCCTTTCTGTGACTTGGTTCCTCTTCTGCCTCTGTCTCTCCTGTATGTGAAAGTCACAAATGTTTTGGGGCAGGAACCAACACTCCATCCTAAGAGGTTTTCAAGGCTCAACTGGATGAAGCCCTGAGCAGCCTGGGCTTATCTTAGAGCCAACCTGCTGTGAGCAGGAGGTTGGAGCAGAGACTTCCTGAACTCCCTTCCAGCATGAGCTATCCTGTGGTGCTGTGATTCACAGCAAATAGCACATAGAATTGGTGTGAGTTTGGGAGAAACGGTATGGAAAATGCCTCACATCATCCCTACTACAAGCAGAGAGAAGTATTTTATCCATTCTTAAATATACAGAATTCATCAAATTGAAAGGGAAAGTCTACCTGAACATTCAACAAAGTATTTATCTCATGGAGTGCTTTGGGAAGCAATAGTAAATAAAAAATAAATTCTGTCCATCCGGGAGTCCAGGCCAAAACTTTCAGCCTTGTTTGTAAGACCTTTAACTTTTTGGTACAAAACCAGAAATATTAAACTACAGCTACTTTGACTAAGTGTAGATTAAGCCATGGAAGTTTGAAATTAAACCAATATAAATGAAATCATTGTGAGGTCCAAGGTTAGCTCCTGTATACAGCCCCCTTCTTAACACATCCAATTCATTTCCTCTGAAGACTCAGAAGAATAGTATCAGTAACCACAGCAACACTGAAACGTAAGTATCATTTTTAGCTCCATGATGTAGGCAGCACAAAATAAGAGAACACATTTTGAAAGTTTTTATCACAACCTACTGCATTTTTTCAGGGATTTATATTAATAACAAAACAGGTATCTGGGATTTTTTAATAATTCTTAAAATTTGCATTGGCAGATGATTGGTTTACATTGATTGTAGTTCACAGTGAGGAAGTCAATGAAGTTCAGCTTTTCTGCCTCCTGTGGCATTCTTCTCAGCACTGAGGAGATAAATTTGGTCACCTGCCCTCAGGCTTTCTGGACCCAAAGCAGAGTTTGAAACCCCTGTTGCAAACCACGGAAGAGACCCAAATGGTCATTTTCAGCCCAATGGATCTCAAATATCGAATTCAGTGGTTTCCCTCCTGCAGCTGGAGGACAACCTGTGCTCATGCATAAGAGCTTGTCCTGTGGGCCCTGCAACATCAGGATATGTTCAGTCAGCCCTCAGCACTAGGGGCCTCTGCACAATGTCCCCATAGTGCCTGGGGATGCCCAAGACAGCACCCACCTGACAGGAGCCTTCACAGCAGGATGCTCATCACAGCCACCTCTACACCCCAGGCGCACCAACACATTAGACACACCAACTCTGGGAGGTCAATGTGAGCCTTGAGAGGCATCATAATCCCTCATTCAGAGGGGTACAGGCCACACGAGAAGGTTGCAGAACAAACCTCCTTCTTGAGAGGGGCTGCAGAGGTGATGGAATTCTACATTTCCAGAGGCACCCCTTCAGGGCACTTCTCTGTCTTGAATGTGGGATTTATCAACATACACTTCTTATTGAGACATCTGGACAGATAACCTTTTAGAATTGCTGCAATAACCTTCAGGAGCCTAAACAGAAGCCAAATAATTTATCAGCAGCTCTGGCTAACTAGAGAGGACCCAGGAGACTGGTGGTGAATGTGACACCCGTCGATGTGGAGGATCAAAAGGAGGATCTAGGGAGCTACAAGCCTGTCAGCCTGGCCTTGGTACTGTGGAAGGTCATGGAACACATTGTCCCAAGTGCCATCACATGTCACATTCAGGACAAGAGGATCAGGACCAGAGAGCATGGGTTTGTGAAAGGCAAGTCCTCCTCTAGCAAACTTCTACAGCAAAGTGACTTCTACTGCTTAGTGGATAAGGGAAAATCAATGGCTGTTGTCTACCCTGACTTCAGTAAAGCCTTTGAAACTGTTTCCATCAGCACTCTCCTGGACAAGTGGCAGCTCATGGCTTAGATGCATGTACTTTTCACTGGGTAAAAAACTACCTGGATGTCCAAATCCAGAGAGTGGTGCTGAATGGAGTTACATCCTGCTGGGGGCTGATCACTAGTGGTGTTCCCCAGGGATCAGTTTTACAGACAGCTCTGTGAAACTTCTTCATTGATGATGTGAATTGAGACCCCCCTCAGTCAGTTCACAGATGACACCAAGTTGGGTGAGAGTGTTGATTTGCTGGATGGGAGAAAGGCCCTGCAGAGGGATCTGGACGTGCTGGATGTCAAGACCAATTGTAGGAGGTTCAGCAAGGCCAAGTGCCAGGTCCTGCCCTTGGGTCACAACAACCCCAGGCAGCGCTGCAGGCTGGGGGCAGTGGCTGGGAAGCTGCCTGGTGGAAAAGGACCTGGGGGTGCTGGACAACAGCAGCTGAACATGAGCCAGGGTGTGCCCAGGTGGCCAAGAAGGCCGATGGCATCCTGGCCTGGGTCAGCTCTGGTGTGGCCAGCAGGAGCAGGGCAGTGACCGTCCCCCTGTGCTCAGCACTGGTGAGGCCAAACCTCCAACCCTGTGTTCAGTTCTGGGCCCCTCACTGCAAGAAAGACATTGAGGGGCTGGAGAGTATCCAGAGAGGGGCAACGGAGCTGGGGAAGGGTTTGGAGCACAATTCCTGTGAGGAGCAGCTGAGGGAGCTGGGGGTTCAGCCTGGAGAAAAGGAGAGTCAGGGGGACCTCATCACTCTCTACAACTGCCTGAAAGGAGGGTGCAGCCAGGTGGATCAGCCTCTCCTCCCATGCAACAAGTGATAGGATGAGAGGAAATGCTCTCAACTTGTACCAGGGGAGATTTAGATTGGATAATAGGGAAAATTCCTTCATGAAAAGGATTGTTGAGCTCTGGAATAGGCTGCCCAGGGAACCAGTGGTATCACCATCCCTGGAGGTATTTAAAAGATACATAGATGTGGCACTTAGGGACATGCTGGACTTGGCAGTGTTAGTTTTATGGTTGGACTTGATGATCTTAAAGGTCTTTTCAAACCTAAATAATTATATTATTCTATGGATTCTATGGAAAGTTTCTTTTTTTAGCCAGATACATTAGAAGGAAAAAATAGAAACACCAGTTTTCATAGTGCAGAATCACTTTCATTGAAAGAATTGACAGGAAAAGAAGATACTGAATGAAATCCTGTGAGGTCCTGACATGCTGCTGCTTTTATGCAACTAAGAGTCATTTGTTTCATTTATCACATGTCATTCTAGAAGGAAACACTGTTACATAAAAGTGCAGCTATGAACTTCCTCAAAATACTTGTCTGATACCTTCCCACCTCCATCAAGAGATTCAATAACTCCCACAAAGATTCAAAAGTCTTTGAATACTTCTGTATCCATGTCTTCATTTTTGCCTAGTTTTAAATGAGTTATTCATCCGTGAGCAAATGTGTTCTTTGATCCTTGGCAACTTATTATCTTTGAAGAGTCTTTAGTGTTGCTTTGCTGTTCCTGGAAGCCTTCTGGAAACTCAAGTATATGAACCAGATTGCCTTAGATCCCATGATATTTTTTTTAAGATGGCCTTACCTCAGTCTTGAACCACAGCAGTTTGATGGTGGGTTTTTTTGTTGGTCTTCCTGCTATTGAGTGATCATGCATTTGTTAAAATCTGTAGTATTTTCAGACAATTCTTATGTCACCTGTGAACACTTCACCCTCTCATTTGTTTCCTTTCAAATCTAATATTCATATTGTTGTTTGTTGCTTTAGGGTTTTTTTTAATTGACCATTGTGGCTTTGACAGTAGGATTTTAATCCCAGGCCTGTGCATAGCTCCATTTTCAGTGGAGAGCTTCTGTTCCACATGCCTTTTCTCTGACTGCCTCCTCTGTGGTACATATATACAATATATACCAATATATTATAATATATACAAATATATTTTTATTGGTGTGTATATATGTATAGATATACCTATACCTATAACTATACCTATACCTATACCTATATCTATATATATATATAAATATATATATATAAATATATATAAAATATATATATAAAATATATATATAAAAATATAAAAATTATTATATACATATTGGTATCTATATGTAAATATATACCATAGATATATGTATATATTATATATATATATATACAAAAATATATATATATGTATACACAATATACAATCAAACTGCACCTACTTCATTTATATAAAGAAGCTTATGTATCTCATTCTTATTGGGTTTCCTGCATTTATCATCATTGTAGTCATTCTATCTATCCATCCTGGGTTAATGTATAGTCATAAAACTGCATTTTTGGTATTTAGATCTGGAGCATTTATTCATGGCTACTGCATTTTGAGTCAATAATTTAAACTAATTACCTGATTATACTGCTTGTCTTCTTTAATATACAGATGCACTGTTAGAGCTGGGCAGCCACTCTTTCATTTTTTTAATAATAATAATTTTTTCCCTAATTGTTACAATATCCCAATAATTATTGCTTTCCTTTCCAGTTCTGGGGTGTCTGCTATGTGAACTTTCAAATTTAAAAGCAAACAAGCCTGTTCCATAACTTCAGCTTTTGGACTTATATTATTTCAGGGAAGCACACACCCCTTGATACAGTTACCTCTGTGTCTGTGTGTGTGTGTCTGTGTGTGTTTGTGTGTGTGTGTGTGTGTGGTGTCACATGCACATCCTTGCATTTCTAGTGTTTTTTAATGTAGAACCCACATTTTCAAAAGCTTCCTGTGTGGGTCAACTCTGCATAATTTCTTTTTCTCATTTCCTAAATCACAACCTGAGACTGATTTTCAGGCTTTCTGTGCTGACATGTGGCACTGGGAGCATTTCAGCAAAGAAAGCCATGGGAAAAGGCAGACCACTGTGCAGCTACTCCTTAAAATTTAGGTAGAGATCTACAAGATTTCCCACTGTTGCATCTAGCTGGGATCGAAAACACAGTTATATACATGCCAGACAACTAAAGCATCTTCCATTTTAATTTGCCTCTTTCCATCCATGAGGAGAAACTTCCCATGGCACTCCCAAACGGAATATCTCTGGTGCAGTCCTCACGGGGCGGAAGTGGTCTACCAATGGAATAATTTCCCTCTCTGGCAGCTTGCTGCCTTTCTGCCATTAACGTGTTTTCTCTGCCAGCCTCTGTAGCTGGCCTAGAGGTAAGATTTTTTTATTATTTGCATCAAGGTCTTGATGATTAACTTTTTCTTTTTTTTTAATTTCCAGCTTAGTTTTCTTTTTTTCCCTCTTAACCTCACTAGAGAGTAGTTTGTACTGAATTAAGCCTATTTTCCCAAATGGAAGACTTCTCTCCTCTGATAAACTAGAATGCTCCAGGGGCATTTAAATCTGCAATACAGTGAAAATCAAACTATATCAATTATGTGTTATCCTACAGAAGACTGTTCACGTACCTGAACAAAGAGAGTATGACAAAGCCCTAGAAGTGTTTATCAGATTTGAGAGATTGTGTAACAGCAAGAGGTGGTGAACAGTAGGTAGGTAGCATTTATACATGTCTTGTGAATCATAAGCTTCTTCAAAGTAGGGTTTGACACAGGAAAGTTATACCAAAACTACATTCTGCTTGTCTTCTGAAGCAGGGAAAGGGTTTTCTTCAAACAGACAGCTACAGACCCTTTTATTTCACCAAAGAAATGTCAAGGGAAAGAAGGCAAGGGACACAATTACTGAAAAACATTTTGAAAATTAATAACAAAAACATATTTTGAACATAACAGGCAGGCAGATGCAGTATTTTGTCAAGATACTGTTAGGATGTGTTTGGTTTGGGAAGTTCATCCCCACGACCAAAGTCTCGGATAACAAAAAAGATGCAGGAGTGTCTCTGGTGGGTGCAGACCGGTGGGCACTTGTCAGCCCCATGCCATGCTGTGGCTCATGTGCCAGTGCAGGACATGAGACTCGGAGGGAGGCTTCGCTCTGACTTTGGCTCTGGCTCCTAATCAGCCTGTGCAAAGGGGATGCCTACAAACAGCTTAGTCTCTCTTTGTGATACTGGCTCCTTGGTGATGAAAAAAAAAATTTTCCAGTGTTACAAATACAAAATTATATGGGAACAGCAATTACATTCCCCTCACTGTAGCCAAAAGCAGGGAGGAAAGTTATTTCATTTTTCTCCAGGAGTTCCTGTCTACAATTTTGGGCAAATGTTAAAGCTCTGGACTGTTTTGATCAAAGCCTTCCTACACTGTCAAACTTGCAAATAATTCATGAAGTATAAGGGACAGAAACCTGTCACAAAGTATGCTGTAATGGTACACTTTTTAAAAGATGTTGGCTATATTCTTTATAGCAGCACTTGGAAATAGTCATATCCTTTAATTGCTTAGCAGCTGCCAGTTTAACACTTAAAACATGATTTAATTCACTGAGTCAATGAATCAATTCCTTGTGCTTCCAAGGGATATGCTTATTGAAATGTCTGGCAAAATATTTCTGTGACCTCTTCATTCACATCATGATGAAAATTCCACAAGTAAGCTGACACTTTAGGTTCACTTAAGTGGTGCACTGAGTAACAGCAGACAAATCCACTAAATCATCTCCTAGTCTCTTAATATTCATGTCTGTTCCACTGACTCTCAATTGTGCATACTCTGATCTCAATGTGAAACATTTGGAATTAATGTCCACGTTTTAAAAAGCAAATGCTGGTTCTGGTGACCTTGTTATCTGAGGATCAGCTTGAGAAATTTGACCTGAAGCTGGATAAAGGATCTGATTTGCACATGGCACAGAACCTTCTACTCTAACAATCAGACAAATTCTTCTTGACTTTTCTGATCCAAGTCTAATCCTAGAGTAGTTGTTTCGGATTGATTGCTCTGCATAGTCACTTTTATTGCTGGATGGGTTATAGGCAGTGGGAAAAGGAAAGCTCAAGAAAAGAAAGCAGTGTGTTTTTACCTACCAGCTCATAAAGTCACAAAATCTTCCAAATCACATCACCCCTCTCAATTTCTGTTCACTCAGGAGAGAGCAGTCTCTTCATACCTGAGGGTAAGGACACTGCCACATCTGCCCTCTCCTCCAAGGTGTTCTGCACCAAATAGACCCATCAGCCATGACCTGAGGTATGCAAGGGAATGCCATCTCATGGGAGTGCTGCAGCTCTCAGTGCTGTAGAAGTGGTGCCTATCTACAGGCTTTGAGACAGGCAGCTCTCAGAGGATGATGCATAATCAAAGGAGAATAAAGCTCCCCCACCAAAAGCTGACGCTGACATTGAAAAGGTGACATTCCCATCAGCTGCTAGCAGCAACAAGGGGAGAAAAAAAGATGTTTTTAAAAGTATCAGTATCTGATGGAGCTCTCAGACTTACATATCAAAATAAGAAGGCTAAATTATAGGCTATATGTCTTTCTGTGTAAGATACTTTTTGGAGTCATAGGTGGTGGGTTTCTTCCTGTGCTGGTTTCAGCTGGGGCAGAGTTAATTTCCTTGACAGTGGCTGGTGTGGAGATCTGTTTTGGATTTGTGCTGAACAGAGAGCTGATAATGTCAAGATAATTTTGTTATTGCTGAGCAGGACTTACAGAGAGCCAAGGCCTTTTCTGCTTTTGTACTGCCATGCTGAGGAGGGAGCTGGAGTTACTTGTTACTTGAGAGGAGACACAGCCAGGACTGGTGACCCCTGACCAAAGGGACATTCCAAACCATCTGACATCATGCTCTGTGTATCAGCTGGGGGCAAGAAGGAGGAAGGGATGTTTGGAGTGATGGCTTTTGTCTTCCCAAGTCACCATTTCGTGTGGTGGGTCCCTGCTCTCTCGAGGATGGCTGAACACTGCCTGCCCACAGGAAGCAGTGAATTAATCCCTTGTTTTGCTTTGCTTGTGTGCATGGCTTTTGCTTTCTCTTTTAAACTGTCTTAACCTCAACCCACAAGTTCTTTATCTTTTACCATTCCAATTTTCTCCTCAATCTCACCAGTAGGGGCGTGAGCAAGAGGCTGCATGGGACTTGGCTGCTGGCTGGGGCTAAACCATAATACTTCTTCATCTCATTAAAGAAAATCTTAAGTCTTGAATATGAAATTGTATCATAGGCAGCCTTTATAATCTTAATATCACAACTCTCTTCTCTAATCTTGATAAGACACGGTTTGTAAATACAAGCCCCCTGTTTCTTTTGTTTTGAGATAATCAGATTTCTCAGCAAGACATTTGGAAAACTGAATTACTTTTGTTGTTGATCATAACTGCAAATTTATATAGTTCAAATTCAGTAGAACTGGGATATGAGGAGGAAGTGCACAAAAAATATTGCAAACTTCCCTATCAAAAGGGAGATAATTTTCTGCCATAGGTTGAATTTTACATATTCATTGAAAAAGAGCAAAGAAATAATTCTGTAATAAAACACTTTTTGGCACAAGATAAAGGAGACAAATATAAAAACAAACCTTGAAATTCCAAGTCTATATATTTAAATTCTGACTGGTGTTGCCGGTCAGAGCCAAATTTAATATTCAAGGTCAAAAGAAAACTTGTACAGAAAATACTTTCTAAGCCAAGATAGCTCATTAATCTGATTGATTGAAAAAATAGCTTGGGAAGTGAGAAGTGTGCCTTTTGCTCCTAAACTTAAGATCAGTACATTTAGCAGTCAATGTTTCTGGGGTTTTAGTTTGACTGAATGAAAAGAATTGATTTTCAGAGGTTGGGACATTTGTCAAATGCAGCAATTTTTGTCAAGGTGTTTACTTAGGAAATAAAATGTCGTGATTTGCCAGCTCTGAATGGTACTAGCCAAGATCTGCATTTTAAAATATGTTAATTTCAATTACTACTAAAATGCTTTGTAACCATAATGAAACTTAGGGTACAGTTGGTATCAATCGCCCATTTTTTGGTAGTTCTGTTATGGTTTCGTATTTAAAACAGTAACCCTGGATTTGTAAAAGGCAACTCAGGAAAATCAAGGTTCTTGGGGCTATCATAAAGAAACCATAGGCTCCTATTATAGAAAATTAATGTCCTTTTAGGAGATTCAAACCTCACTCTAAAATCAAAGCTGATGATACAAAATCCATTTCCATTTCATTGAAATGGAAAATAAGTGTTAAAATTACACTTAGAGAAAAACTAATATCAGGTAGAAGAAAGAATTGTAATCTTTCTGTCTTTTGGCAAACTTTTCACTGTCAAACAGTCTTCAGAGATGCCTTCAACCTCTCCACTAGCACCTTTAACACTAAGATAATTTAATTTAAAGTCCTGGAATGCAAGTGACAGGTACAAGTAATAAAGCACAATTAAGGCAACTGCAGAAATGAGTGGCAGTGATTGACACTATTATGAGCAGTGGTACTTGTCAGTCTCAGATTCTGGTCTGGATGAAATGAGTAAGATCATTGGCTGAGTAACCTGCTATACCATGCAGAAATTAGTAACCAAACCAGCATTAGTTACTCAGTACACAGATATAAAGACATAGAACTTTAAATGGTCTTTCCAGGTCTCTCTATTCATTAAGACAAATTTAAATTGAGGCTTGAGTGCCGCTGGGGCACTCAAGTCTCAATTTTACTGACAAAAGACCTTTACTTAAAATCATAGCAGATGCAGCAATTTTCTAAGTACAGACCAAAAGGTTCCAGAGTAATACTCCTACAGATTTTGGACTTTGGAGTTATTCATGTCACATAACTTCAGCTGTCTAAGGTATCCAGCCTCAGTTAGAGATTAAGTTCCCTCTCTAGTTAAGGAGGAAGTGAATCACCTTTTGAAATACCTTCTCTGCCTCTCTGGCCATTGATGGAGACTATTCAAACACTTAGCCTGGACCTTACTTTTGGATGACTGGAGTTAGTCTGCCATGGCTTCAGGGCTCCACTGGTATAGACCCCACACAGAGGGCCTTTGTGGTGTGAAGAAAATGTTCCAGGTGATGTGGTGTTCTTGTGACACTGGTTTCTCAAACATGTTAGCAGTATATGAAGGGTGTCTGTCACTAATCTGTCAGCATTTTGGGGTACTTCATCTCCTGTATTTGGCACATCATATAACACCATGTTGCCAGTTCTGACTTTTCAGCTGTTAGCACTACATGCACAAAAACCAGATGGAAATATATGTGTAATGGAAAAACTGGATTTAGAATAACTCTTAGTTGGAAGAAACCAAGATTCAGAGTTAATAATATGGAGGGAAATCAACCTAGCGTGATAGATGAGGTATATAATCAGTGAAATTGTGTTGCCCAAAACAGTGCTTTGATAAGTTCCACTTTTTAAATATTGTCACAAGCAAATCAATAGATGTTAGTCAGTTTATCATTCTCTGTGGTTAGAGATTAGTGCCTGGGAAATTACTGCAATATCTTAGCATGATTACACAGTATTAAATAATTATTCAGTATGAATGAATGCTCTTCATCACTGCCAGCAACCCTGAACATTGTTTTGTCTAAGTAAAGAATAAAAGTTCTGGTCCATACTCCGTTATTTTTGCCTCATTTGTTCAAGGGTAAGGTCTTGTACTCTACAGACAGAACTATGTCTAATTAGTGAAAGTGTCTTCTGGGTTTATCAGATGACGTCTCTCTCTCAAGGTATGGTTAGTGAAGGAGATAAGGGTAACTAGCCCAGAGTAGCCAGCAGCTGCAGAGTGTCTTTGTCCTTTTAGGAATTTACTTAGGGGACTCTACCTGTGAATTAGGCACCAAGGGCCCACTGTGGTCAGTGGAGATACAGAGCTCAGTTCAGATTAGGTGTTCAGTGCCATCTGACACTTGTGTTCCTCAGCTGCAGCTACATAAGGCATTCATCTCCTTTGGGTGCCTATGCCATGTGTACCAGCCCACATGGATGTCTTGGTCTCGACAGCATAGGCACCTATATGCCACCAACTGGATTGAATCCTGAGGATGCACAGCCAGGAGACCTCAGAAGACATTTCAGTTCACCCTGGTAAATTTGCCTACTGCTTGACTAAGTTCTGCATACACAAGGATTTAGTGCTCTTTGGGATGCCATGGGACACCCAAGACATGTCTGGCAGACACCACTCATAACCTACTAAGGACCATGGCCTGCCAGAGGCAAGGCAACTTAAATTACACTTTGTGCTGGCACCCAACCAGGTGTGCCTGGCCACTGAGCAGCTCCCTACACCCCAGAGATATCTCAGCTGGCATGCCATGACCTGTAATGTGTCCCTTGGCACAACAACTCTTAGTCCCCTATGTAACGACGTATATTTGTATTCCACGGACAGATTCAAGCGAGATCTCTTTGGTTGCTCTTGGGGGATGAAGTTTATTCAGGATGCAGAGAGGCTCTGCCTCGAGCTGCCAGACACAGCACGTGGCTGGGCCTCGGGTGATGGGGGAGGGGAGAGACAGAGAGGAGAGCAGGGACTCCCGGAGGACTCTCCAGGAGGGGAAGGGAAGATCCAAGAGAGCGTCCAGCCCCCCGGAGAGCCTTTATCAGAGGGGGCTCCAGGGTGGGCTGGAACAGGACCTGGGCCAATGGGGTCACAGGCACCTGATGGTTCAGGGGAGGGTTACAGATGTGGGGTGAACCATACATTCTGGGGGGTGACATGGAAGAGGCCATTTGGCTTTTGGACCCCGCTGTAGGTGAGGGTAATTGTCCAGCCAGTAGGGGGCGTTATATTCGTCCTGGCTGTACCATTGTGGTTCTTAATCATATTTATCTACCCTTCCCAACACCCTACACTGAGGTTTTGTAATCTCAAACTGAGTCCTACCCTAAATGCTGGGAAATTATGTCTTGTCTTTTACTCTCTTGCCAAAGAAGCTGGGGTGGCCTCTAGAGGCTTTTAATTCTCAGGGGTTTAGCAATACTCATGTGTCCAAAAGGACCGGAGAAATTCTCTTTTCCACCCTTTTCACAGGTGCAGGGAACCCTTGAAGCAGATAGTGCCTGCAGCTCTCAAGCAGAAGACTCTTAGGTAAACTTTCCCTCATGTCAGCTTTTCTCCCCTGACCTACTCTCCTTTCCCATATCACATTAATCAGGTGAGCCTTCTATACCCCAACCCAGTTTGGCCTGAAAGGCATCTGTCTCTTACTCCACGTGCTGCAAAATTGAGCTGCAAAGGAGGAACAGCAAAATAAAAGGAGAGAAAGGGGAGGCATGTTGAGGAGTTATTTGAGAGATTGACGACTCCACTAAATTCACTCTTGCTGTAATCCCACACCTGTAATAAACCACAGAGACAAACTCACTCCAAAGCCCTTGGGCTCTCATAAATTTTCTTCTATGGGTCCAAACCAAAGGCTATGGAAATGAATGAATCTCCTCTCCATGACTTTAATAATCTTCAAATGACCTTGGCATAATTTCTTCTGCTTCTCATCTTTTCCTCTCTATTTTCCTTCTGCTGCAAAATTTTACAGGCTCAAATATGCTGTGAATTATGGCAACCAGCTACAGAAATATAATTCTTCAAGTGTCTCTATTATGTTCTGCCAGATAATTTGTCTGTAAAAACCAGCCTCAAAACAGGAATTCAGTCCTGCTGAAATTAAGCTGAGAGAAAACAGAAAGGAACTACCTCTTGAAATGCAGGTCTGCTATTGAATTTTTAAAAGATTGGGCCATTATCTTGGTTAGTCTGTTCCATCTGTGACACTCTCCTATAAATTATACTGTTCTCTCTGGGTGTGCATGTCTTCATAAATCTGCAAGTTGACGGTGTCAATTTTAGCTACAAATATTAAAATTCTTTATTCATCTATTGAACCAGCCACAAGTGCTGCTTTCTCTTATTATTTCAGACTTAGGGTGTCTGGACCAGGCTTATACCTGAGTAAAAAGCTAAGTCACTTTCCATGTTCCTCCTGCCTTGGGGGGACATGATAGTTGATGCATCCGCAATGCATCCAGCTGATTTGTAATATCCAGGCAACCAAGAGGCATGGTAATGGCTTAGACCTAGTACAGATGGGAACTTTGCTATGAATTAACCAAACCAAGATAAGAAGTACTGCCTTTTTTCCCAATCTCCTGTGCTGAAAAACAAGAGAAAAAATCTTCTGTTTTTCCTTTGCATAATATTTATACTTCCATCATTCCCATTTACAGATGCTAGATGCAGGCAGAAAGACAAAGGACTGCTCAGGAAAGGGTGAAGCTAGAGAGAAGTATGGGAAAAAGAAAAGTTAAATTATTTCAAAGAGACATTAATCACCTCATGGGTGAACACACTGAAGGTGAGCCAGCAGGAAACCTGAGGCAGATATTCACAATCAGCTCAGAGCAGGTGAGGTCTCGGCTGAGGCCTGCTCATCCCCATCATCCATAAGAACTTACTGGATAAACACGTTTCAGAGATGGTATAGTTCCAGTTCATTTTCCCTTAGGTAAAAGGACAAGTAGGTGACCTGCAAGGAGCCGTCCAGCCCTGTTTTTTTTCCAGCTGTAATTCTTAGTCACATAGGAAACTGGCACAAGAAAAGGGGCCAGGGTGTCCAATATCACACCTGGGCTCCCAAATGGTAATTGGGAGTACAGCATCCCCAGTTTTGACACTGCTAGAAAAACATCTGCTTAAAAGGGTACTGATTCTGATTCCATTTAAAACAAACAGCACCTGGTCTCCTATGCTGTGTAGCCTAAAAAATAATTGTTAAAATGGCTTCTTCAATACAGTGTGAAAGATTTCTCTGGCTGAAAGCTGTTAAATACTGCAGCTGATTTACAATGAAAGGCATGAGTAGAAAGCAAGCTCTGTTGCACTGGTTTCTAAGCACAGAGTAAGGCAAGTGTCCTACCACCAGGCTGAGAGTTTGTAGCCTTGAGACCTAAGGTTCACTGCAGAAATAACCTGCTGGATTTCCTGTTCTGCTATACCCAAGTAAATATTTAGCAATTGCACTGAGTTCAACAGAGATTGAAGTTAACCTAAATAATCCATAATAGAACATTTTCTGCAATGGATGGAAGTTCACTTCAGTAATTTACTTGTTTTTGAAGGACCATTGGATCAGGCCTTTGTACTCTTCCAGAGGCAGGAGCTGGTCAGGAGAGTTAAACACAGATTTTATGCTCAGGATGTTGCACACAGGAAATGTACAGCACACCAGACATCTGGAATACAAATCTTATTCTCTTAACAGCGGAAAACTGACCTTTTACTGCCTTCTGTAAGAAAAATTGTGGATCATTTATTAAATGATTGTTATTAGGGTTGTCAAACAGGTAACAGTAAATGACAGAGAACCGGCTTTTTTAAGCTTTGTGTCCTATTTTATTCCAGCTATGCAGCATGTACCCTTGCATACCAGTTGAATGAGGAACTGTTGTATGGTGTAGCAGCAGTGAAATGTTGATTTGTTTAAGGGACAATATACCCTCTGGAGGGACAAGATACGGTCTTGTACTTAATGACCTTCCTTTACTTTAA
Source organism: Taeniopygia guttata (assembly GCF_048771995.1). NCBI lineage: Eukaryota > Metazoa > Chordata > Aves > Passeriformes > Estrildidae > Taeniopygia > Taeniopygia guttata. The sequence goes on along the minus strand of NC_133024.1, from coordinate 71,270,864 downwards.
GTCCTCAGATTTTCCTGATTGGCTTGGCAAGACAGTGAACTGGCCAGTGAGTGTTTCCTTGTTTCATCTCAACAAAAACCTAGGTGGATTCACTGGGAGGCTTTAATAAATGGGTTGAGGACCTTTTGTCCTCCAAGATAGCCCATTTATCTCAGTTCTCTCAGGCTGAAGAAATCACTAAGTTTCTGATCCTCGTTCCACTATTATGGGACTTTATCTGCACCCCCAAAGCTGCCAGCCTCAGTCAGCAGGCTGGCATGAAGGGAAGCACAAGCCAAGCATCACTGCTGTGCTGTTACCAGCACCTGAGAAAGCTGCCTAAAGCTAGTCCATATTTAGCACTGTATGGCACTTACAGCTGAGGCTGCTTGATAGACAGTTGTTCAGACAAATCAAAATCATGACTCTGTGAAATAAAACTTACATGCTATGCATAATCTTTTGGACTACAAATTTATATTGCTTAGGCTTTGTAAGTAAACAGAGAATATCAGCCACTAAATTATGATTCTGCATTACCTCCTGAGCAGACAGTGCTTTACAGATTACCACTAAATAGGTGATACAGTATTGTTCACTAAGTTTGGTGGGAAATGACACTACATTTTTCACAGTGCTTGCATGTGATTTGTTCACAGCACAACTACATGGTGAACACTGCAATTGCTATTTCTCACTAATTATGTGGGAAAAGCTTTGCAATACCTTTTTAGCTAACAGGATGAGCACATTAAAGGCAAATGTACATTTCCATAAATAGAATATTTTCTCCATCCTTATAAAAGCAGAACTATTACCAGAAAATTATTTTTTGCCCTCAATATCTGAAGAAAGAAAAGGAAGGTTACATTCAGGGTGAAGTGCAAGGTACTGAGTCACGGCACAGAGCATGGGGAATCATTCCCAAGGCATTGCCACTGAGGCAAAGCTGCTGGTATGTAAGCTTGATTAAACAGGACAACAAACAAGGCTATGCTCAGGTGCTCTGGTTCCTACAAAATGGGGTACATGGGTGAAGGCTGTTATGGGTTTGTGTCCAGGAGATTACACCAGAGATGTCAGTAGTTCTGCTTCAGAAAGAAGATTAAAAATAATATTAATTAGGCTTTTAGCTATGTTATTAACTTTTTCCTGTAATTTCAAATACAAAATGTTCAGTTCCCCTCTCTTGCCTATTGTTTCTACAAATTAGTTCTGGGTATCACTGCAAGTAATGACCTCAGGAGCATTCAGAGGTGATAAATGCAAGTAGAGTTTGGCCCTGCTCCTGGAACTGACCCACCAGGAAAGGAGTGCAGCTAATGGGAAGTTATGTTTCATAACAGGGACAAAAATTAGTTGTATTCTGTTATTAGGGCTCACCAATTTTACATTTATTTTTTACAATCCTCTTGACCAAAGAAACCTAAACACATAATGAATGATAGTCTGATTTTTAAATATTTTATTTTATGTACTCATTTTTGGCATCTTTAAGGGATATGTTTTGCAGAAGATGCATGATGAGCACTGCTTTTATGTACTAATAGTTAATGGAATATAAACACCCTGACATCTTTGGCTCTAACCACCAGTGTCCCTTTCAAAGCTCAGCACTCTCCTAAATTATTTTTGAGTTTATCCTAATGGTCTTTTAGGTCTAGATAGCAGGATGCAGTATAAAATGGACTCAGAGCAAGCCCATGCAGCAAACCAACTAACTGCAGATCTAATCTTGACATATCCAAGCCAAAATGTCTGCAACAGGCTGACAGCAGTCATCACCAAAGACACGAGGAAAGCCATATTTTTCTATGTATTTTAATTACTCTCAGGAAAGAAGATCTCAGTCTTGGACCAATTTTAAAGTAAGGTAAGCACTTGCCATAGGCAATCCCACTAGTGAATCGGGAAGGCAGAGATCTCACAAACACCTTGATGCTGCTCCTTAATGCCCTTTTCTTTTGCACAGAACTACAAAACTGCTCCTTGAGTCCCTCATTCTCAGCCCTGCTCCTCTGACCCTGTTAAAATACATTGTCCTGCATTTGTTTTGCCTTTTCCTTCTGCCCTCTGAATTTGCCTAAGGTCTGGGAGTAGGGTATCCATTCTCAGCTTTGGCTGAATTCTATGGTTTCAGCTGCCAGGCTGTTACCTGAACTCCTGCCCATTTCCAGCTCAAAGCCTGTGCCAGCAGTCACATGAGGAGCTTGGCCTTTAGGAAAAATTAATCCCATTTCTAACTCTTACTGTACAGGAATAAAATATGGGGACACTAGCAGGCAGTGGGAAGGGAGGGCCAGAAGAAAAAATAAGTGTTTTAAAGAAAAAAGCAGCAATTTGAGTGGGGAATAGGGAAGGAGAGGGGTGATGTAGGAATCTAAGTCAAAACTTTTCAAAAACTGATGTTAGCAATTTTGTGAACTTCTTTCCAATCCTTAACCCTACCTTGCCTCCCTTGGGCTGCTGCCCTTCAAAATAATCACTTTACAAGGGCTACAAGGAGCTAGTCCCTGCTGAGTATGAGGCATGGACAACCTGCTGCTCAGAGACCAAGGAATCTGATGGGCAGTGTCCACAAGGAACACAGAGAGCTGGAGCTCAGAAGCATGATATCTTGTAGGACAGGAGAGATAAGGACTTCAGATCCCTGCTCCTCCATCCCATGCTTCACCTTGGGACAAGATGCTTCAAAGATCTGATTAGTGACATCTTGTTCTGGCTCCTGCAATCAATTCTCTGCTGGCACATCTGACCTTTAATTTGGAAAGGTAAAATTCAGCCCGGCCTTCTACCTTGGAAAGGATGCTGACACTTGCTACATATTTTCACTGGGAAGACAGAGTGATTCCTAGTCTCATTAATATGGTAGATAGCTGGGGTGACCCATGGGACAAGCTAAATGGATATTTTGGGAATGGTGAGTCCTAATTAAAAGCTCAGCTTGAAAGGGGTTTGCATATTTCTGAGTCTGTAGTTAGTTTGGTATTTATTTAGTTGCTAGTATGTGTTGAGTTCCTCTGGCATTAAACAAGCTCCAGCACACTCAGGGCTGTAAATACACCTCCCTCAGAGCATGGCACTGCCTTTGGCCTTGAGGAAGCCGGAGTATACCTGACTATGGGACAAGTCCAGAATGCCCCCCAGAAGAGAACATCATTTTCCATCACACAGCACCCCAGAACGGATGCCCAGGAGGCTCATGCTAGGGGTGTAAGGGGCTTTCAGGGGATGTTGTCCATGGGCCAGACACTGTACTGGAAGGGCAGACAATACAGGATAGAGCAAGTCACAAAGCAAAGACACTGTCACTTGGCACAACCAAGTGTTACTGTCTTTAAGCTTACTGAGACTCATATAAGGGCTCTGATGTATGGCACATCACAGTTGGGGCTGGGCTCTGGGATCAAGGACAGCCTTTGGGACAGCAGGGATAGAGCAGTATGCTGTATTCTTCTAGTCAGGATCTGTGTGAAAAGTACTGCAGGAGAGACCAAAAGGACACCTTGGATACAGAAAGAGCTGGGTTTTTTTGGATGGTAGCATGTAGCACATTGCCTGCTTTTTTTTTTTTTTTTTTTTCCCTTTATGTCAAAGAGAGTAACAAAGAATCACAATGGGTGAGAACAACTCACTCCTACAGAAATTGAAGCTTTCACCTGCTTTGCAATAGAGTAATACGTGCCTTTGATGACAAGGCTATTTTTCTCCTATCATTTATTTTGAGCAGGAGGGCTTATACACCATCCACTTACTTCTCTGTGCTTTTTGAGTGTTACTTGCACTGAGCATGGAAGAACATTAAAGTAGAAAAAGAAATGGCAGGGATTCATTAAATACCGTGCTTCACTTAATCAATAGTGCTTAAGCAGTCCTGAGCCAGGTTTTCTGAGGATCTCACAGCCTTTTCTCAATATATGCTCTATCTCAGCAATTCTGTAATACTTTCTAAACTCACATGACAGAGAATAATTGTAGACAATAAATACAGACGATGAGGCTCATGTGACTATCTGTTACAGCACACCTGTATAGTTAAATAGAACAGCTCAGGGACTCTTTCTGACCAACTAGCTCACCCCAGCTGGTTTGCAAATAACTGCAATAAGCCTGTGATAACTTTGTTTTAGTTTAATGCAATACCCATTAGCATTTGAAGTGAACAAGGCTCTTGCCATAGTCACTAGTGTGAATCCTCTGTGATCAGTCATTTTCCCCTTAAATGGTAATACCATTATTCAATGCTTTCTCTGGACAGAAAAACGCAGAAGCATTTCATAAAGCCTGGCACAAAATCACCAAGCAAGGGGAAAAAATAATTCTCTATCAAAATCTTTCATGGTGAAACCATATTCCTCAAATATGAAGAAAAATATGGCAAGATAGAACAATTTTTCAAGGTGTCTATTAAGTACTGCACTTCTTGAGAATGAAAAATAAAAACTAGCACAATCAACAGGTGCCGAACATCACATGGTATGGGTTAGTAATACCATCCTCCCTGATACTACATAGCTATCAGAGCACAGTGAAAAAAAAAAAAATTTAAAACATAACCAATTTGATCACTACAATGAATAAATTAGAAGTTCAAAGATGAATCTGCAGAAAGTATTTAATCCTTTTTTTATATGTGTAAGTATATATATATATGTATATATATATAAAAAGCCTCCTGCAAGCAATAGCTGGAGGTCTTAAAAGCACACAAGCACCAGATGGAGTTATCGCAGTTTGCAATAATGGAAATAAAATTTTTTAGAAAAGACAAAACTCTGAAAAGGCATAATTTCCTCCACATCCCCTCAACAGAGCAGTGAAGTATGAGTGCAACCAGGCCAGCAATGAGCAGTGAGAAAACCGCTACAAATCTGCTCCCTCAGCTGAACCAGGCGCCTCCAAAGTAAAGACTTTGTGGCAACATCTGCTCAGTGTAAAATGTTATTTCATATGCAATGACCAGCACAGAACTGTCAGAGGTTTTTTCAGCTTTCCAGCACACATCATGGTCTCCCAGTGTTAGAAAGCCAGACCTGGGGGACCACAGGGAAAGAGAAGAGTTATTTGCCACCAGTGTTATTGTTCCCAGATTAATTTTGGTATCATCATAGATATTTTCTATAAAGCATCAGTACGCACCTTTTCCACCTTTTTTATAAACATAAACATTCAGTCTCAGATTAAAGGCTTAAATAATATGCTCACACAAAATTTCATTTTCAGTGGCTTCAGTTAGAATTTTACAGTTATAAATTGTACTCCAAAAGTCCATAAATATATTTACAGAGGTTCACTTGAGGGCTTCCTTGAATCCTTCCTTGAAGGCTTCCAGAGAAAAGCAGTGATATAAGTTTGAACCAGAATAATCCAAATCCATATCAAGACAAACAAATGTGAGGGTGAGTCATTGAAGGACTGGATCCAGTAAGCAACCTGAGAGCTTTGTAGGTGAACAAAAAAGAAAGAACCTCATATACTTCTGTATGATTTTAGGGTAGCTGGAAAAGTAGAGACTAAAATACACCAGAGTTAGGAGTGATCCTGATGACAACAGATTCCCTTTCAGACCCCTTGGAAGCCTCATAGGTGGTTCAGGAATGGGATGAGAGACACATGTTAGCCTTCTTTCAAACACATAACTCTCACTCAGGCAAACGATTACTTTAGAGAAGGAAACATCTACTCTCAAATAAAAAGTGTTAACCCCAAGGTATGACATAATTTCAATCAAATTTAATTAATCCTCAAAATAAGAATTGATAGATAGGGGAAGAGTTGTTGAGACATCTAAGGCAAGCACCTGGCATTTTTCTATGCAGAAGATTGTCAGCTGTGCAAAAATGGCAGATGGATCATACTGATTAATTACAATGCAAATATACATGCAGTAATATAGAAAGATTTTCATACAGAAAGTGAGGCAAGAACAGCAAGTTTTGTTCAGGCTGGCTGCAAGCTCTTCTCGGCTAACAGGATACAAATTTAACCTTATGCAAACCATTATTGGAGTATCATTCTCCTGCAACTGTAGCCTTCAGCAAAGTTGCAGAAGCATATTTGGAGAAGTATATAAAGAGGCTTCCTTTATGCAGCAATATGTCTAGAGTCAGTCCTAGTATATATTATGCTAATTTTTTGGCAGGACACTTATAAACTGTTATAAAAATGGCCAAGCTGAGCCTGGGCTACAAGCATCTACTCTTTAGTTAGCAATGCCTCTTGCAGGAGGAGGTAAGACTCAACTCAAGGCCTGGCTGATGTCAGGCAACTATTTCTTACTTTAAAGTCTCACTGCTATCTACTAAAAGGCAGCAAATATGAGACCAAAATTATTCCCTTTTGAGTAAGACCTGGATGAGGTAAAGACCTTGTGATTTCTTTGTAGTAATTGGTTCCCTCTCACACAATGAGTTTGTTCCAAGAACAAGCAGTTCTATCTCTAACAGGTGATGGCTCTAAGAAGCAGCCTGGCAATTTCTTTTCTCCATGGTAGGGAGTAATTCTCCTGCTCAATAAATAGGCACAGTTTGGTTGCCAATCAAAAGCCACCCAAGGATTCAAAATGAACAAAAATCTCATGCAGGACACCTAGGTAGCAGCTCCCTGAATAAACTGCTGATGCAGGACTGTTAGCTGAGGCAAAACCCACCCACCAACATGAGCTAAAATCCAAGCTGTTTAATGTCACCATCAAGCAACTCCTCCCAACCCCAACAAGAGGATCCTCCAGCATCATGTGAATCTGGGACACCATTTCTCCCATCTATCCCAGGAACAAAGCAGCTCTGTGCTCATCCCTTCAAAAAACATCAAGGCAGATTTACCTCCAGTAAGACAAATGCATTGAGGATTTTGCAACAGAGGCCTGTCCTAAGCTGGGCAGCAGCATTTCATTAAAATCAGCAATACAAGGCAGATACACAGCTCAGACTCCTCCTGCCTTACCAGCTCCTGCTGCTTTAGTAATTGTACCAAGGTTGTTTCATTACCTGTGTCTCTCCCTAGGATGAAGTCTGGTATTTCTGGTATATGATGGAACCTTCACCACTAGCTGCTGAGCTCTTTAATGTATGATCAATAAGCAATTGTTGAACTCCATAACCCTTTGAAGCTGAGGACATGCTTGGTAGCCAGGCCGTGTTGTGTGATACATCTAAGGTGTATTGCTCCTGGGGACATTGGCACAGTGAGCAGCATGGACTCGTAGCTCTTCCCAGAATAAAACTCCTCAGAAGTGCTCATTTTCATTTGAAGAGCTGCCACAAGCTGTGAGGCAGATGCACCTTCCCCCTGCTGTGCATGTTTATGTAAAAATGTAAATCTTTCTTACCTTTCATCTGTGAAAACTGAAACTTTACCAAATGTTCTCATTTACTGAAAACCCACATGCTGGGGGTTTTCAGAGAAGCAGCTTTCCATCCAGCATTACGTACATTCCTCTAGACCTGTGCTAAATCAATCCTGTGTTTTAATAAACAATTGCACTATTATTTTTACATGAAGCATGAAGGAAATCACAATATTTTGTAGCTAATGTGTTCTATATACAGTGAAATGCAGGAATACTTTTGGAGACTTGAAGACATTTGAAAGGTTAATCATCCTTTTTTAGGGCAGGCCTAGCATGGGGCAAGTATATTTGGGATAAGAAAGGATTTCTGAGCAGTTTTTTTACCTCTGCCTAAGATGCCACCCTTTCAAATCATGTTTTGCATAAGTAGTTTTGACAAATTGCCCACAGAGAAATCAAGCTAGCCAGCCAATTCTGCAGCAGGGCATCCTGAAGCATCAAACTGGAAATGATTATGCCTCTCTAAGGTGTTCAGCTTTTCATACCACTATTTTTAAATAGATGGTGAGATTTCACCCCCCAACAGTGCGCCCAAACAATAACAAATCTTCTGCTAACACAGAATCAACCCTACTAAGTGTCACTCCGCCTTAAATTCAATAGCCTGCAGTGCTCAAACAAATTCAGACCAACTACAGATGGGACAAACATCAAGTAAAAGCAGTAGTGGTATCTAAAATTATCCTGGTATTTGACAAGAAAATAAAAGAGAATCAGGGTCAGGGCCTTTTCCACATCCTACTTTTCAAATGCTAGGCAGCGAGCCATAGTTTCAGTTTGTTTCTCATGGTGCTTCTAAAGAGATGTCCTTTAACACAGATGACCTACTGCACAGTTAATTTTAAATTCTGAGAAGTACTGTTGACATGCTTAGTAATTGCTATTATATATTACTTGGAATTAGTCAAAATCAGGGAGATTGACTATAAAATTGCTCAGTATTGATCCTAAGATGTAGAGTTTACAGTATGCAAGCTTGTGTTTGTGAAGTCTATGCTACAAGACACAAAGAGCCTTCCCTCATCCCACTGTCCTCTGGGGAAGAAGCAATTTGCAAATGATTTTCCCACCTGAAAATAGTTTTCAGGAACTGAGAAAAATTCTCCACCCCAATCAGGATAAGCAGTGTTTGTATCAATTGGGGAAAAACAAAAAACCAACCAAACAAAACCAAACAAACAAACAAAACCACGAGGGTTTTAAATAGATTTCAGTTCAGTTTTGATGATCTGGGGTTTTTTCATCATCAGTTTCAGTAGAAAAGTCACTTTCAAATGAGCAAAATTGAACTGTCTACATGTAAATCTTGAAATCTCTCATTTCATACCTCCAAAACCAATGGTTGTTCAGATCACATGCCTCTGACTATGGCACTACCTTCTCTTGTTCTAAATTAGGTATGTTATGAAGGGGATAGAGATCCTATTTTCATTCCCCATACAGCATCCAGAACAAGTCTTTGATGCACTATTGTTAACAAGTGTAGCAATAATACAAACAATAAATAATAACTGAATAACTGGAAGAGACAGGTTGTCCTTTATGTCAGCAAGTCATGATGTAAAGCCTTATAAAGACAAAACCCATACCCCAAAGGCCAGGGAGAAACGTAGAAGCAGTTGTACATCACAATGAGGCAGCAGTGCCCTGGCAGCCAGGAGGGCCAACCCTGCCTGGGGGGCGTCAGGCACAGCATGGCCAGCTGGGCAAAGGAGGGGATTGTCCTGCTCTGCTCTGCACTGGGGCGGCCTCACCTCGAGTGCTGGGGGCAGTTCTGGGTGACACCATATAAAAAAGACATCAAAGTATTAGAGAGTGTCCAAAGGAGGACAATGAAGATGCTGAAGGGCCTTTTAGGGAAAGACCCCCTCATGGCTGAGGTCACTTGGTGTGCTCAGCCTGGAGAGGAGCAGACTGAGGAGAGAGCTCATTGCAGTCTGCAGCTTCCTTGTGAGGGGAAGAGGAGGGGCAGGCACTGATCTCTGCTCTGTGTGAGCAGTGACAGGACCTGAGGGAATGGCCTGAAGTTGTGTCAGGGGAGGTTCAGGTTGGACATTAGGAGAAGGTCCTTCACCCAGAGGATGGTCAGGCACTGGAACAGGCTCCCCAGGGAAGTGGTCACAACACCAGCCTGACAGAGTTCAAGGAACATTTGGACAGTGTGCTCAGGCACATGGTGTGACTCTTGAGGATGATGCTGTGTAGGGCCAGGAGCTGGACTCAATGATCCTTTTGGGTCCCTTCCAACTTAGAAGATTATGTGATTCTGTGTTTCTATGAATAAAATGATTCTGATTTGTCGATGACTTAATTTTAAAATAATATCAAGTAGCAGTAACAATAGTAAGACAACACTGCAGAAGAGATTTGTTAATGAATAGCAATATGAATTCAAAGCCCTATGGTACCAGTGGAAAATCTTAAATATTATTAAATAGTACCACTAAGCAGAAAGTATTCTATCAAGATATTGATTCATCTTCAATTTCACTATCACAAAACCAAAGAATTCTCAGGTTTTTTACATAAGAGCTTTCAGTCTGTCTGTCAGGTTCTGTACCTGTGACCCATCCAGTGTCTGCAGCAAAACAACTGATCAAAAAAACTTATTCCAATAACTTCTGCCCTAGGGATCTGAAGGTGCAAGGACAGTTTATATGTGAAAAATTATTTGATCTATGTCTTCACAAAGACAAGTATGTCCCATCTTTCCTGTCAGATGATTTTGAACACAGAATATTAAAGTAGCTGGAGCTAAATATGATGTTTCTAGATGAACAAATACTGGAAACAGCACATTAAATACATTTTCTATCTTTAGTCTCAGTTTCTGTCCTTGAAATTTTGATTTCTCTAAACCAATGATAATCCTGTGAAATTCAAAATCCCAGGTTACATATGCCTTATGTTCATTATTAGTATCATAATGCTATTAAACTTAGGGTATGATCAAAGTAGCATGGATTTATCCCAAATGCTCTTTGCAGATACCCGTGCATTCTCCCACAGTCCTAACATCAGTCTGGTCATTTGTATTTTGTTTTGCTTTGTATTTCCTTTGGCTTCAGACAATTCACTCTACTTGAAGTTTGTTCTGTAATTCTCACAAAGCTGTTCTGAGTTTCATATAGATTGATTGACAGATGAAAAAGTAGAAGATTCAGTAGCAATTATCCTCCATCATAGAATGTACTATAGTAATAAGGATGTTTTTTAAGGAACTATTATTTAAGCTGTTTATAAAAATAGAACTGAAAAGAGTAATATTTCTGAACAATTAACTAAATGGGCTATATTTTTAGATCAACTTGCTTTTCACATACAGGAAAAAAATCCTCTCAGTACTCCCCCCCTCACATGTTAATTTGAAAATTTACTCCACAACTTCAAGAATGAAGATGATACCTTCTTAAACCTGCAATAAAGAAAATAAAAAGCACTTCTGGCATCTTGCTTTTGCATGCATCTTTTTTAAAGTATTGTATACATAAAAAAATCAAAAAACAGTCAGCTGCTGTGGCACCTGCTGATTTCGATACTCTCCCACCAGGCCTTGTGGCTCACTGGGATGCAGCACTCAGCCTCAGAGCAAGTACAGCCTGAAGTAAGCAATGCAGAGCTGCATGTGCTGCTTTTGCTTCAGTGGTGATGTAATTGGAGAGGGCTTTTCCTCTGATCAAGTTCTCCACCCGCCCTCCTAAAAGATAAGCTGAGGTTCTTGCAGAGGACGTTTAATGTCATGCAGTCTCTCATCCAACACATGCTTCGTTTCAAGTTCCTTATTATGAGAACTGTGTGAACCAGCTGAAAGGATCAAAAGAGGAACAAAAAGGATGAGTTGGAAGTAAACAGTGTTTAAAGAAATAGCAACTGGTTTAGTCTTTAGAAGATGAGAAGCAACATGAAAAAATAAGAAAAAAGGGCACAACAAGGAGGAAAGGAATAAATTGCACTCTATCCTTGTCCTGTGGATGAGACAGAGTGGAATGGTTTTCAATACAGATTAGAGATCTCCATATCAGCTGGGTCTAAAGGCCCATCTGTAGACAAACGAAGAATAATCCATATCTCTACTTCTTCTAGCAGAAACTTAGAAGGTTACAGTATTTGTAGATATGTACCAATAGACACATACAATGAGATAATTAATCCTATGATAATTATTTGAAAGGTATTTCCCAGGGAAACTATGAAAACAGTGCAGACCAGTCAGTACTAGAGAATTTTGCCTACAGAGTATAGGGTGTCCCCATCAACACACATTATCTAGAAGTAGGACAAATGCCTTCATCACTAATTTACATGGAGATGATCCTGCTGTGGAGTATAATGATGGGCCAAATAACATCTCTTCTCATACTAGTTTCTGTGATTTCTATGATTCTGCTTACAATCACAAAATCACAGAATGGTTTGGGTGGGAAGGGACCTTAAACACCATTCACATCTAATCCCTCTGCTGTGGGAGGGACACCATCCACCAGACCAGGTTCCATCAAATCTTGCCTTGAACACTTCCAAGGATGGGGCATCCACAACATCTCTGAGTAACATGTGCCAGTCCCTTACTACTATCACAGTAAAGGACATACAAAGGCGACCAGGAACAGGGGGGAAAGGCTCCAAGAGACTCAGAAGGTGAGTAGAGTGAAGGTAAGTGCCTAAAGTCAATATTACCTCCCAAATAAAATACAGACACTGGAAACTGTTCTGCTGGTTCAAAAATTGTTAAAGAAATCAAAATGAAACAAAGTCTGACAACACGGATGCTCAGTCTCAGCCATCATAGCATTTCTATCTCAGATATAATTAATTAATAAATACTGAGACAATTCAATTGTCTTGAATTTGCTTGCTTTCAGGTCTTTGTTCAAAACAAGAGGGCAGAAAATTATATAAATGGAGGGAATAAAGAAAGTAGAGATTCTCATCTCCAAGGAGATGAGGTATAAAGAACAGCAATCATTAGGAGTAAAGATATTACTGCTTTCTCATTAATGATATGTAAAACCACTAAGAAAATGGTAGCATGTTGTTAGCAGCTTTTGGGCAAATTGCACAGTTCCTGAAGAAAACGTATTTTCACTGCAATCAAAGGCCATTTTGTTCATTTATGGTAACTGTTACGTTCATTTCTGAGCCATTATGAAACACAACTCTATAGGAAATAACAGTAACCCCCCTCCAGGAAGAAAAAAAAGCACAAGCATTGGTGTTTGGGGTTTTTGTTGGTTTTTTTTTGCATCAGTAAGACCAGATTTCACCAGAATGAACGAAACAAAATGGTATCACTTCACCTTAAAGAAACACCAACTTCTCACAATACTGAGGTACAAAACTTATAGTAAAAGTTCTATCTCGTGAAACAGCAGAATGTGACTAAGACTCATATTGGTTGCAGAACAGAAAAGAGCTTGTTCCTCTGTAGTTCTCCACCAACTTTTGCCAGCTGTGAAGAAAATAAAACATCTGAGTATGTGAAAATTGTCTCCCAAGTGCTCTTTCATTTGACTTTTTAGAATTTAAAATATTTTCAGATAAACTAATGGAAATTTCAGTGCAAATTTATTCCTAATCAAGGAGTCAAAACCCCAGCCAAAGATGGAAACACAAATTTTTTTACTTAACAAAAATTCTGTAAAATGTATGAATGTAAAACTGCTAAATGTTTTTTGTTTCAAAATTTGAAATGTTGTAGCAACTACTTTTGCTTGAATTTTCATTGCTTCCAAATACAAATAACCAATACTAAATACATGGTATGAGGTCATTTTACACTCCTATATCCTTCTCTCCTTATTACTAAAACACAGCATGACAGTCACAACAGATGAATATACAGGGTAAATAAGGACCTTCCTATACTGTTTTTTCACTGCTGGGTTACTCCACCGCCCTCTACCAGTGCTCTCCACAGCCTAGAGGATTACCCTAGATGTAACCCTAACCATAGGCAGAGCAGTAAAATCAGCCTTGGGCTAAGGCTGGTTCAAAAAAGAACACCATAGTAAAAAATGCAGCAAACCTCAGCTCAGGGAGGAAATGATGCTGTCTGGCTCAGGATCAGAATAGCATTATTACAAGTATACTATATTACATTTATATACTATTTAAAGAGATACTATACTATTCTACATACTTACTTCTAACTAACCTAACAACTCCTGACACCCCCCGGCTCAGAGTCTCAGACACAGCTGGATCTGATTGGTCATTGAAAACAAAGACCCTTCACCAGAAGCCAATCAAGCCATCAGTTCAGGTAAACAATCTCCATACCACATTCCACATGGGGAAAACAAAGGAGCAGACATAAAGGTTGTGTTCTCTTCTTCTCTCTGTGCTTCTCCTGAGAGACAGAATGATGTCTCTCTGTCCAGAGAATATGAATGTCACAGAAAGCTGTGGAGGAAGCCATGTTTTGGCAGAGAAAAGACATTCACTACATGAATATGTGGAACTCTGAAAAGAAGAAAAGAAACCCTGCCTCAGGCAGAACAGACTATATAAGAACTGCTTTGAACATAGGAGACCTTATGCTGTAGAGGTCAGACCTTTGTTTCACCCAGTGCCAGTCCTGGGCTCGGCACTGTCCTTTTCACTGTGGCTATCTTAGACCAAATCTTGGTAGTGAAATTAAAATCTATTTTAATAATTATTAATTTGGCTTGAACATTTTTACCTATAACACCCTTGGCATGCCTTTTGCTGCTGCAATGTGCCTGGAGCTCTGGGTTTTGTGGTATTCAAAACCCTAACCCTTTTCCTCCCTGATGCAATTTAATTCCATTACATCTTACCCTACCTACCAAGAATCAATGGTTCCCCTTCTCTTTGCAATGTTTTTTTAAGTATATGAAGAGTCTTAGCATGTCTGTCTTCTGCCTTCTTTTCTTTATCCTTAGCAACTCCAGCTTCCTCCGCCTTCCCAGTCCTCTGTCCACCCTGTATTGACTCCTGTTGGCTCATATAGTTCTTGAGCTGTGTTGCACAAAATTAGTCCTCCCATTGATGTCCTACCAATATTGCACAGAGCCCACAGATTTCTTCTCATATCTATATCTTTCCAGAATGTTTACTGTTTTTGCCAGGAAAACACATTGCTGAATCATACTCGGCTTGTGACTTATTGTAGATTCCAGATTCCTTTCCAGAAGATTACTTTTTCACCCCTTGTTCATTTCCTGAATTTGTGCAATTTTTTATACCTGTCTCAGCTCACTGCTTTTGTTCCCCCACCCTGTGTCTTAGGTTTTATAGACCAGTATTCTGCATGTCAAGATCCTAATCCCCTCTTCCAGCATGACTCTAATTCCTCAAAAAACTGAACAGAACCGGATTTAGATACCTACAGGATGCTACCTGGTACGCCCATTTTGACAGTAGCTATTGATACCTACTCGATAGGCAATGTTATCTACCTAGTTAAGACCCAGCTCCATAACAGCTGCATACAGGCTACATACCCATAGCTTTGTATCAGAATGCCAAAGTGCAATACCAAACAATGAAATGCTACATTTTTGCATGACTCAGTTGCTGTGGCAACATAAATTAACAAAATGTACATTGTTGTAGCAGCTTTGTCATATAAGTACGTAGGCTTTTCCACACAAATAATGGCAGAAGCAGCACAAGATTCTCTGATGAAAAACTATCTGAATAAAATGTGATGGCTAAAAAAGGTAAAAAAATGCCAGGTGAAGGCTTAACAAAGAGCTGACATCTGGATATTTCAAGGATGTCAGTTTGGAATCAGGGACCATAATTGTGGTTACATGGAAGG
Source organism: Taeniopygia guttata (assembly GCF_048771995.1). NCBI lineage: Eukaryota > Metazoa > Chordata > Aves > Passeriformes > Estrildidae > Taeniopygia > Taeniopygia guttata. The sequence goes on along the minus strand of NC_133024.1, from coordinate 71,255,748 downwards.
AAAGCATACGTGTCTACCTGCCAAAGGTAGACACAACCAGTGTCAAACAACCAGTGCAGAAAGCCAACAAGAAATACACTTAGTTCAGGATCTTCAAGTAAAGCAGCAGTTATTTAAGAAGACAAAAGCAACAGGCACTGATACTGATGACACTATGCTGAAATCAGTTATCTGCTCTGGCATATATGATGGTCTCAAGCACAAGGTGGATCAAGAGAGTATGGGGGGTTACCTTAGAAGCAGGTTGTTGTGGATAGAAGAACAAAACACAGGCTTCCCAAGCCGAGAGGGTAAGAAGTAGGTTCAATTAGAAGGGCTGGCCAGGGCATTGAACAACCAAAGGAATGAAAGAGCCATTCCCTGTCTGAGGCAGAAAATATTCAAGTAATGCAAAACAGCTAAAGTGCACAACATAATTGAGAAGGTAAAGAAATTCTGAAAATATGAATGTGCATTTCTTACACTAAAAAGAAAGATAACTGATGTAGAGCTGTTAATGGAAGTTTGACTTGACAGAGATTGATAAGGAAGACAAGGGAAATCAGAGTTAACACATACAGGAGATCAGTTTTGCAGAAAAAGTATTGTTTATAAAATTTTGCTGTTCTATATTATGTAGTTATGCCAATACAGATTCTGGAAACAAAGGAGGTTCTGGTTTCTAAAGAGGGCAGCTGCTCCTGCTTTCCCTTTTTTTGCTTTTAAGTACTGATTAATCCTGTGAGTACATTCTCATTTATTAACAACTTTTTCTTTCATTAGCTGACTAGGAAAGTGCTGTGAAAGTCCCAAAGAAGCCACGGAAATCCTGAGTTTCAGCAAAACCTGAAGAACAGTGATGTAGGAATGACTGGGGGCATACAATGGGGAAGAAAGAAAGAGATGCGGGAAGTTCTGAAGGCATATAAATCCCCAGCCTTTGACTGTCCTACTCCGAGAAAGTCTTTAAACACTTACAACCCCTCCTTCAAAAGTACTATTACAGTATCGTGGGTGTGTGGTCACAGAACAGAAAAATCCTGATTTCTGACTCCCAAGTCAGAATCCTGTTTCTATTTTAATTGAGAAATAAGTTGTTTCCTAAGGCAATAAGAGGAAATGAGGTTTTACCAACGAGCAGTGCAGTGACATCAAGCAGCTCTTTTCATTTTGAATAGCCCTCCCATTTGAGCAAACGTAACTCATGCCTATGAGTGGCATGTTTTAATCACTCACAATGTACTGTAGGTTTACAGAATCACAAGATCTTCTAAAGAGGAGATGAGGTCAAAAAAACCACTTTAGACAAACTCAGGAAGAGCTATAGTATACTAAGAAAAAGAAGTTAATGTGAAATTCTCATGATTTTAAGTAGTTTCAAAATCAATTCCATATTGCTCTGTTCTCTCTTATTCTGATAATTGAGAATCATTTTCTCCAGCATTGCAGTGCTTTTAACTGACTCATATGCTTCTCAATCACCAGCAAAGGCTTCCATAATAAGCAGCAAAGTAGCACTACAAGTGTCTCATTCTTTTGTTTTGCTTTCATCAATTTCCCCTATTAAATTAATATTCATAGTCACATTTGAACACCACTCTGGCTCTGAAACAGCATCAGCATATGGGACTGAGGGAACAAGCATTCTAATTTCTTAAGTAGAGGCCTCAAATTCCTTCCATACTGCTAAGCAGGGGAGAGAGGTGGCTTTTTGCATCATGAACTGAACCCTCTAAATTTATGCCTAGGATGAAGATGAAATCTACTGAGAAATTCAACACTTTGTCATGAATGAGTCAAACGAACAAATCATGACGTCATTCTACAAGCTATGTCAGCTCTAAGAGAGGTTTGTGGAAACATACAAGAAAGCAACATAGCCCTGTGCCTTCACAGTCTTTTGTTTAGGCAAATCTATCACATTTTATTGAAAAGCATAATCCCTTCAAAGTGGCACGTTGGGCTCACATTTCTGTGTAGAATTTGTGTAAATTGGATGCAAAATTTTTTAAAATTGCCTCATTTTCTGGTGACTACCAGAAGGTTTTTATAAATTCCACTAGTAGAATAGCAGTGGGTGACAATTATACACATACATACACACACACACACAGACACATTTGCAGTCTGCGAGTAGCAATGGCAGTATGTCTTATCTTGTATACGATATTCTCCATCAGCTACAAGCTGCAATCACACCACCAGACTTTCATTCATATTTTCTAAGCAGCTCCTGGCGCTCAGCCGCCTCGGCATAAGCACAGAAGGCTGGGTGGGATGGTGAGAGGTAGATTACTTCAACTGCATAAAAGTAACTGCGGGGTGGGAGGAAATACCTCGTAATTAGAACACGGGACGGAAATTAAGGTCTCTACCAACTCTGTCACAAAGGGAGTTCGTGATCCTTGGCGGAAAGCTTTCCGACCGCCCTCTCTCCACCTGCACAGCCGGGGCGGCGGGGCACAGGGACACTTGCACAGCGAGCGCCCGTCAGCAACCCGCGGTTTTCTCCGATGGCGGCAGGACCCGTGCCGGGCCGGAGGATCAGCTGCCCAGGCCGCGCCGCCCGGGCCCTCCCCGCTGGCCCCAGCCGGTAACGTAGCGGCGTTCAGGGAGTGGGACACCGCGGCAACCTTCGGGAATTCACGGCGGGAGGGGTGGGGGGGGTGAGCCGTGTCCCTCGTCTGCCCGCCACCCACCGAGGTCCGGCCGGGCGGTTCCCCCGCCGGGTTTCGCGGCGCCCCGGCACCAGGTGCCCCGGTCCGTCCGCCCCGGCCGTGCCCGGCGAGGGGCGGCCCGGCGCCCGGGGAGCGCCGCCCGCAGCACCGCGGGGATGCGGGCGAGGTGAAAGCGACCTTGCGGCCGCTCCTGCCGCCCTCAGCGGCGGCTGCCGGCGGGCCGCGGGTGGGTGGCTGCGGGACCGCGGAGCTCGGCGGCCCCGGGCGGGCCCCGGCGATGGCGGCGGGGGAGCGCCGGGCCGAGGCTGCCGCGCTCCCACCCCGGCGCCGCCCATTGCCGGGGCCGGGCCGGCGTCGCGGCCCCGTGTTGACACACGCGCCGGCCCTGCCCCCGGCGCCTCCCCGAGGTCGCTCGGTGGAGGTCGCCCGGGCGGCGGAGGCCGCGGCGCGGCGGCGCTTCCCGGTGAGGGAGGAGACAGCCCCGGCCCTCTGCCCCGAGGGGCCGGCGGGGTCGCCCCGCGCCTCGGCAGGCCCCGTCCCTCCGGAAAGTTTTCCCCGAGCTGTTCGCTGCCGACCCCGAGCCGTGGGCCGAGGCGGCGGGGACGACCGTGCCCCCCGGCCAACGCCGGGCTGGCTGGCCCGCCCGCCGCGCCGCGCCCCGCCCGCGGCCGTGCCCAGCTGCGGCCGGCCCGGGCACACGCGTACCCGCGCGCTCCGGCAGCTTGACAAGGAATTTAAAACTTGTTCCAGGTACTCTACCTACCCTGCCGTTCCCCTGCTTCTAACTTTTGAGGTTGTTTTTGTGGCTGTTTTGTTTTTAATAATTCTGTGAGGAAAGTGTAGATGTATTCCCTCCGCTTTGTGAGAGAGGACAGGCTGCATAATTGGGCTTGCTCTATTTAACCGAACCGCAATGCGTGTTGGTTTCACCGTTCTCAGATCTGGTTGTGGATTCTAAGCAGTAATTTCTCGTAAAAATTAATTTTCAATCACCTGTGTGTTTTGGGCGTAATTCTGCAGGCATGTCTGAGTAGGTATGTAGGGTTGTATTTGTGGAGCGGTGACGCTATTTTCTAATGCCTCGGGGGAGGAAACTCCGCCGGGCTGTGCTTGTGCAGCACCTTCTGCAGCCGGACCTGGCTGGCCCTGTCTCACGCTCCCCTGCCTGGCTCTGGCTTGGTGCGTCTGACAGGGCGAAATAGCCCTTAAGCGATGGTGTTGCCAAAAGTTGGGTTAAGAAAATGCATCCCACTGAACGGCAAGCTACATTTCTTGAACAACAGATGTATTGAAATGTCGTGTTTACTGTGTCTTGTCCTCTTGATCTGTGTTTGCAAAGCGGAGACATAACTCATAGTTGCAGCTCTTAGGGTTATGCAATTAACAGCATACTTAAGATAGCAGTAGCACAGTCTTTTGATCTGGAAGGAAAATAAACATAGAAGTATGTCTGGGTTTTCAAACTGGCAGGGTACTTCCTCTTCCACTGTCTCTTTACCATGTAGCATTTGCCTATATAGCAAGCCAGTGAGCTGACAATACACCTTCTTCAAGGGTTACATTAGATATGTCTTAGTGAACTGAATTTTCTAACTGGCAACGCTCCAGGGTGGTACTACACTTCAACAGAGTGTAATCTATCATTAATGAATCTGAACTCAAGCATGTTGGCATTTTAAAGAGAATTTGTTTTGTCAGTGTAAAACACATTTATAGCAATTTTAGGGAATTAGGGGTAAAATTTTGTTTTCTCTCTCCCTGCTCCCTCTCCTTTATTAATTAGACCACTTAATATTGAAAATTTGAAAACTTACTTTTTATCTTTTCCTAATGGATGTAGTTGAACCAGTTTGAAATACTTCATCTCTCTACAAATCTTACCTTGGTTATTACACCTTTATTGCTGCACCAGACTTCTGGGCAGCAGTCACCCAGTGGTGCTGCAATTGCCATTACCATTTGCAATCCTTTTAAAAAGGCAGTTATTATTTATAAGATCCTGATAGAACTCCACTAACAGTATTTTTACACATCTGCAAATCAAAACACACATTCAAAAATATTGTCTTAAAATGTGAATGCAGAGAAGTGGAGTTTATTGAAGGTATGCAATTTAAAAACAAACCTCATACTCTCAACCTGACAGAGCATGAAGAGATTATCCAGACTTGACTCATCTGTGCAGATTGTGCATTTCATGCTGACTGCTGTGCTGAACAACACTCTGCTGCAGTGATTTCATTGACTGCTTCTCTTCTCTGGGTTGTACAAACCTTTAAAAACACTGTTGGTGTTCCAGAGCTGTTGATACTTTTGAAGAAAACTAGGTTTGTAGTTGGTGAGACTTGAAAAGATTGGAGATGTAGTTAGATATTTGATGAAACCTATTGACTATATATTTACTGTTCATTTTTACATGGGTAAGTCAAAAACCTTATGAAATTTTATTTTATGAGATCTTATACATGCTACGTGCAGTTGAAAGTACTCTTTAACCAAGCAAGCTGGAGAAAGAAAAAGCAGTTCAAAGTCAGTGTGAAATAAAATGAGGAACTTGTTTGGCTCGGGTCAGTTTTTGTTGTACTTGGAAATGGCTGCAGCTAAGCAACTCCATTTGGTGAAAAAGAGATGTGTGATTTAGTTTGACTTCTTTCATTATGGGATTCATAAAATCTTGTTTAGTATTTTCTGCATCATCTCCCTAACTTCTGTCTTGAACCAGTTATTAAAAAAAATTCTGCCCTTGAGAACTAAAAAGTCTGTTTCTTTTTTTTTCCCCCTAATTGTCCTTTATTTTTGAATTAAACCAGATCATAATCCGGATTTTTCTAGCTTCAGCCTCCAATGATCAATCTCTTCATAATCTGTATTTTAAATAATTCTTAAAAACTGAAATGATTATGAGTAGTAAAAAAGGGAGAGAAAGGTTTATAGTTACTGCGAGGAAGGGTAGAAAATGTATGATGTAAAACTGCTTTTCCTCTTCTGTAAATATTATTCCGCTGCTTTTGCTGTTCTCTGAAGCAATGTCTCACATGTAGCTAGGTAGTAATAGATAAGAGTTTTTCTAAGTTATTCAAGAGATATTTCACCATTCAGTCATTTCCATAGTATTTGTTGCCATGGGAGCTAGCCAGCGGCCTTATTAATGATTGAGGTGATTACACCTTGTTTTTTGAATTGGGGTACTGAAAACTGTGTCTGAGCTACTGTAAGAAACAGATCTTGTACAAAGACTGCAGCGAGTTGTTTCTGTGAAGAGACTGAACCGTTTCTGTCCTAGAACTGAAGTTGTAGAACGATGCTTTATATCTCTTATCATGCATAGTTATGTGTAAAATGGCTCATGTCTCCAAGCTTGCTAAATATTTACAATAAGTGTACTACTTCTACCATATGTTTGAATCAAGAAACCCATTAATTGAACAAGCCCATATTTTTATGCTTGAAAGAATTGACACTTCATTTTAATTGTTAAATTATATGTTAAAAGTAGACTATAAAAAAAGCAAAGGTGAGATGGTGTAATCAGAGTAATTTTTCTTACTTCCTGGCCTCAAAGTGTAGTTGTTTTCAGTTAGAAAATAGATAGAAAATCAATTGTAATCTGCTCATAATTGCCTTCCTGGTAGAGTTATGAGGCATTTCACTCCCTCTTCCTTCCCCTTTCCCCCATTCCTTTTTTTTCATACTTATTTTTTTTCCTCACTCTCTGTATTTTTTCTTCTGTATGTCTTGTGGAGTAGGCAGATCTCCAGAGCTAGAGGAGATTTTTCATTGAAAAGCTCTTAATCTTTAAATGTTTTTGTGTAACAGCTTGAGGCTCTGTCAAAAAGCATATTCCTTACCAAGTTGTTTAGTGATGAGCAGAAATTGACGGAGGTTTTTGTAACCTTGGGGCTTTCTGCTTAGATGAACCAGGCACTTCTCTTTTACCTATCAGGATTGATTACTTCAGGTTAGATCACATGTCTTATGTAAAAAGCTTAGCTTACGCTGCCAAAAATCCAAATTGCTTTTTCCTTAGCATGAAGTGCTGGGTTTGACATTCGACACTGACTTTTCACATTCTGCTAGGGTGTTGTACTGCTCATTAAAGAATTATTTTAGGGCTTTGGTCAACTCAAGATACATTCATTCTTGAGTTATAGCTGCAGAATGAGAATGCTCTGTGAGCATACCTAAATTTTAAGAGTTGTACCTCTGCTGTCCTGACTCAAAAGATCCAGACGAGATGTTTTCAAGGTTTTCCCTGGGGAGTAACGTAGCTCACCCTCTGCAAATGTGAGATTTATTGTTCTTCCAGGTTTATGTCACAGCAAGCACCAGACTACCTCTCCTGACGTCTTGACCATTTTAAGGTAATGTTTGCTTGATTTATGATACCAGTGTAACACTTTAAAATTTGACATATGTCATCCTCCTCCCTGGGAGAGTGGGTGTCTATTTATATATTTATATGTACATATGTGTGTGTACAGAGAGATGGATACAGAATAGAATTCTAGACCATCCCAGGTTCTGCTGTCCTTTAAATATAGAAACCTTCTCTGTGCTCATAAATGTAGCTCCCAATACCTCTGTTTTAGACCAGAGTGATTTGATTCTAAATTCTTTCAGGATAAAGATGTTCTTTGCATAAAATTTCTGCAGTATTATACAAAGTATTTAAAATGTATTCTTGCTTAAAATTACAGTTTTCTTCAGAGTGAATAATGAGGAAACTAAAGCTTTATTCAGAAGGAGGGAATTTACTTTATGAGAAGTTGGTATTTTGAGAAAAGAGTGGGTAGAGAAGAGGGAGGGGCAAGACATTCAGTGGATGGGAGTACAGAAAAATTTAATGGATGTTATTAATCCTCCCAGTGGAAGAAATAGAGTCACTTCTTTTGGTATGAAAGGAATGTCTTGGGAGGTGGTTGAAAGTTGCAGAAGAGTGCCAGAGAATGGAGAATCGGTGAAGCTGGAGGTGTTCAGTAAATGTGACACAGGTTATTGCAAATACCTGAAAAGCATTTTGCTTGCTGTGAGTAGGTAAAGCTCAGAGTCTGGGGAGCATCTTAAAGAGTAAAATCCTTGAGCCCTTTACTGCTTGACAGAAACTCACATGATAATTCCTAAATGTCCATTTGTATGAACCATGCTCCTGTATGAGCTGTAAAAAGTAATGTGCTAAGTTGTGAAATCAGTGAATCAGTCCCATGAAGCTTTGAAGTTGTGTGATGTACTGAAAATTTCAGTGTTGCTATGACTTAGACCTTTTATCTTAGGATTAATGAAATTTGGTGGTTTGGCAGAGGTTGTCTGGAAAAGGGGCAGATTGCATTTCCTTTAGCAGAAGGTACTTTCCTAGTCTACTTTTGTTCTTTAAACTGTTAACACAAGTAGCTGGTACCTCATTCTTCATCTCTTTGCTCTCATAGTTGCCATTATAGTTAGTGCCTTGACTCTCAACAGGTCTCTTCAATCCTTTGTGATCTGTAAAGCTAATACTTGAATTGCTGAGTTATCTGTCTTTCCAGATTCAATACATGGCTTCATTATTGATGAGAGACAGTTCTCTTATAAGAATGCCATAAACACTTACGTGGAGATCTCAGCTTTGTCTTAGTGGAGAACCTTAGAGCCTCATAGCTGCAGAACATCCCCTAAGGCTTTTCCACCTTAAAACATTCAACTAATGTGGGAATCTCAGATTATTTTTCCTTCAACAGAAACTTCAATACATGCTATTTGTAATGCCACATACACCTCTGGAAATGGTTTGTTCTGGCTAGGGAAGGACTGTGATGTGCAAGTGCCCAGGGCTGTGCACCTGGGTTCACAAGTCTCTGTAGCAGCTGCTTCTGGGGTTTGTGCTGCCATTCTTGCTGGGTTGCCAACCAGGCTTTTGCCATCCTTGCCGAGCTGTGAGTTGGACTTGTTAGTGCTGGAACTGTCACTGTTGGGATTACAGTCTGGGTTTCTTGAAGTTGTTGAGCTATAGCACATGCTTTCTGGTGAAAGACTAAAATCAGAGTTTTCTGCTTCAGCTGCTGTTTCTCAGCCACTTGTTCACTTCTCTTTTCATAGTTTTTTATTCTAGCTGTTATTTTCTTCTGTGGAAGAAAATAACATCTGCTATCATGCGTACATTGATGGGACTTTCATCTGGTTTCAGCAAAAGACTGTGTGGCTAAATGTGTTTAGGCAGTGTTTACTTCCTGGAGCTTGACCTTACTGCCAGGACTCATTCAAAGTCACAATTTTTGTCTGAGGTCTTTGCCCACTTCTCTGAATTGAGCATTGCTTATAAATGAAACTTGGTAAACCACCCTTGCCTGATCATTTAGAAGAAACTAAGCTACAGATCTCACAGGGATTTAGGGTGTGTTTGCATTGTGAAATTATGCAGGCAGTTTTTTTTCAGGAGTGAGAATAATTGTTCTTTAATAAGTTTGATGGTATTGATAGAGTGCATGGCCTCTCCCTGAGGTTTTGTTCAGTATTTGGTGATAGTCTGCTATCTGATTTGTTTATAAAACTGGCTGCTCCAAAGTTTTATAAGGCTGTGGTAGGACTCTATAATTCACATGTAATGCCTTGATAAATTTTGGACATTAGTATGTTACAAATCAGTTTGCTTTTGATATATACATATGTTGCAAGAGAGACCTCAGATAAGCAAACTTATTAGTGTGAAATAAGCATCATCATCTTAAAGTTGATCTTTGTTACTACTTCTGTGAGCAGTTTGAATTGTTCATCTACAGCTTGAATGCACTCATCCTTATGCCTGTGAGATCTCTGATGAGAAAATGTTTGTAGTGGGCAGACTGAAAACAGATGCCTCCAGTGGGCATTGTAAATAGGGTTTAGTTCATCTGCTGACATGGAATCCTTTTGTGGACCGTAAAGCCTCATCCCTTGATGAGTGTAAGATGATGTTGCAGAAATAGAGAATAAGGCTAAAGAGGGTATATTAGCAAGAGGATTGCCATCAGGCCAAGTGGAATGATCATTTACCTCTTTTTGGCACTGGTGAGATTGTATTTGGAGTACTGAGTTCCATTTTGGTCTCTAAAAGATGGGAGAAGACACTGTCTTACAGGGGCCAGTCTAGTGGATGGCTACCAGGTTAATTAGGGGGATGGAGTACATTGAGTAACAAGGAGAGGCACCAGGAAAACTGAATTTGTTCAGCCTTGTTTAAGAAAAGACAAAGGGGGATCTTATTGCTGTCTTCAGCTCTGTAACTTATTTGGAGAAGGCAAAGTACTCTATTTGGACGCATACAACAAAAGGACAAGAGGCAGCAGTTGGCAAGGTATAGTGAGAAATTCTGGCTGAAGATGAAGAAAAATGTCACCATGAGAATACTTACACACTGGGCCAGGTGTTTGGGAAAGTTGTGGAGTCTCCAATTTTGGAAATGCACAAAAGGAAAAGACACAGTAATACTTGGTCTCTTTGAGCCGGGTCTTACAAGCTCTGAGAGACAAGTATTATCCCTTGATAGCTCAGCTACTTCAGGTGGCATAAAAGTAGCAGGATGGTTCCTGTGACAGTGTTGGAAACAAGAAGTTTTAATAAAAGACAAAATAACAAAGCTTTTCACCGAGAAAAACTGAGCCAGGGCAAGAGGTTCTTGCTCCTGCTAAAACACTTCACAAAAGCAATTTACTTCTTTTGTTCTCTTCTTATTCTAGTGAATTGCTTAGGCGGGACTTTTTGGCTTCTGTCCAATTTGCTATCCTTAAGTTTGAGGTGAAGTCTCCAAGGTCCTATGAGGTGTCTTTTAACCAAATTGAGGAGAGAAACTTCTGGGTTTTTTTCCTTTTTAAGGAGACAAAGGGTAACTTTTTTACTCTGTCAACAGGGGGCACATTCCTACATCACAGAGCAACCTAGTGTAGCTGAACCTGTATTAAATGAGGGTTGTTGGACTAGTTGACCTCCAGAGATTCCCTCCAAACTAAGTTATTTAATAATAAATGTTAATAACATCACCTGTTGTGAATGAAGTATTCCCATTTGCATGTCTTTATCAGATCTAACTTCATGACAAGGACTCTGAAGAGCAAAGAATGAGCACTGAGGGCTCAGAAGGGCTCAGATGTTAGCCTAATTAAATAAATGTGTGCATGAATTCATAGGTCTAAAATCTATCTGGCTTTTCAACTAAGTACAAGAAAATTTGGTCAGCAGTATTAATTACCACTTTAAAAGCTGCAGGCTTCTGAGCCCAGAATGACTCTGGGACTGCAAATAGCTGGAAAAATTACGTTAAATCACTAACACGGTTTGTCTCTTTCTGATGTATTAGGTTATTAACGATGAACAAGCTGTTTTATTAATGTGTAAAATACTAGGATTTCAAAGCCTGTATGTAGCTGAGTGTGGAGACTTTCCTTTGTTCTTTGCTGAGTTCAGGAGTACAGTAAAGGTGAAGAAAAGCTATACTCAAAAGAAAGGTAGTAAGCTAGACTTCTGTGCAGCTATTTTCTTTCATTCCAAGAATTCAAGTTCATTTGGAACTTTAATTTGCAGCTACAGTAACCCACTTTGAGTAAGATCTGGCTATTGTTGCCACTTGTCAGATCTATTGAAAGCTTCCTCAGAAAGTAAGAAACAGTTATGTGCTAAGTGTGTCTCGACAAACCACATGATCATCTCTGTTTTCTCTGATTCTTAGCTTACTAAATCTAGGTAAAAATTTGAACCTTAACATGTTCTCTGACTCTTTCATCCCAGTAGAGAGTAAATGGCAAGGCTGAAAGTCGTGCAGAAAATCCACTGCTGGCAGCTCTCTTGCAGAAGGCTCCAGGCCAAAAAGACAACTGCAGCCGTGTGGTACAGGCATAGGAATTGTGTCTCAAATAAGCATAACACTGTGATGCCATTTAGGGCAACAGAGAGTCCAACCAACACCTTGAACTGTGTCCAGGAACCCTGGAGATTATGGGGCTCTATTGCCAGCAACATGGCCTGAAACACAAGCTGATCATGTCTCTAGACAGTTTGAGAAGCCTATTTTCCTCTGATGAACCTTTCAAACTCTTAACAATAGTCTGTGGCACAGATAAAAGATATTAAGTTGACTAGCTACCTTTATTAAAGTGAAGAGAATACTTTTTTTCCACATAACCGTGTTAGTTTTGTAAGAGGATTTTCTTCTGACAGAACAAATTTGAATAGATGTACTTTGCTAAGCATGATAGGGTACACTTTGTACAGTTGTAGGCATTGTCTGGCCACCCCGTATTGTCACAGGGAAGGTTAATTAGACAGTTCAAATTTTCATGCTCAGAAAGTGTCCAGAAAACTTGAAGTGGGAGTGAACTTCTTTCTGGAAGGGAGGAGATTGAATCTAACATGTATGTATTGGTGGAAACATTTTTTTTTTCCTTGAATGCTTTGTAGCTCAGTGTCTCCTTAGATTCATAAATAATAAAACTAAAAATAAATTAAACAGTTACAATCTTAAAGTAAACACTGTTCCCCCATTTGTTGCAAAAATGGACAGTGTTTCACACTTGAAGTTTATGAGATGGTGTTGATGAGAGCAGTTGCCCAACAGCCAGCTTAGTGCATAGAAGGGGATTTCAGTGCTTTCTGGCTTGTAAACCCCTGAATACTTTCCCATAGAGCTTTTGTCTATTCCCCAAAAAAACCCCAGGAATTTCTGGCACTGTGACTTACTGCCCTCAGAAACAAGACTTCTGGGATTGTCCATCTGTGTGCATGCCCTGGTGTGCTTGTGTGGGTGTGGTTACAGTGCCTTGTATGTTTATGCTGGGGTTTAACCACATTTGAGTTGGAGCATCCACTCAAAGATGGGAAATCCTTGAGCCTGCTGTATGTCATTGTGCTGGAAGCAGTCCTGGTTGTGGCCCAGCAGTGGCCTGGCAGTGTTAGCAGGGGTTGGGTAGCAGGGCAAGGGAGGTGATACTTTCCCTCTGCTTGGCACTGGTGAGATAAATCTGAGCCTTCCAGTAGAAGAGAGACATGGAGTTACTGGAGTGAGTCTAATAAAGGGCTAGAAAGATGATGCAGGGACTGGAGCATTTCCTCTAGGAGGGAAGGCTGAGAGAGCTGGGGCTGTTCTGCCTGGAGAAGAGGCAGAGAAGACTTGTGGGTTTTTTATCAGTGCGTATAAATACCTGAAGGGTGTGTGCAAAGCAGACAGAGCCAGCCTCTTTTCAGTGGTGCCCATGGACAGGACCAGAAGCAGTGGGCACAGACTATTCCTTCTGAACATTAGGAAATGCACTTTTTCTGTGAGGATGACCAAGCACTGACAGCTGCCCAGGCAGGTTGTGGAGTGTCCATTCTTGGAGGTGTTCAGATGCTATCTGGACAGGGTCCAGCATCTGGCTCTTGGTAGCCCTGCTGGAGCAGGGGAATTGGACCTGATGTCCTACAGAGATCTCTTCCCACTTCAGCGATTCTGTGATGCTGTGAAATGAGCACAGCTTAGGAATCCATGCCTACAGTAAGTATATGTAAATTACAGTACTGAGGAAATCATCATCATCTTAGGTAAACAGTGGAGGGTTTATGATCAAAACTATTTAATTTTAAAATTAAAATCTGCTTCAGAAAATGTATTTCATTTCAGGTGCTACATCTCAGTGTGGTAGTGAGGGGTGATGCCAGTGTTTTTTGGTGTCACAGAATGCTGCTTTTATGCTTTCTGTGCAGTTGGCTGGTGTGGCTCAAGCCTCCTGGGCTCATCCTGTAGGCAAACTGAGGAGCTGCAGGTGGGTGTCTTGTCATGTTGTGATGAGCAGCTCATGGTCACTGGCTTTGTCTACCAACAGAAAAGTGAAGACTGGATCTGTTTTACCCGTGATTAGCAAAATAGTAGTCACTACTTATGATAACATTGGTGTTTTCTGCTTCTATTCAAAACCTCAGAGGACATCCTGATAAATGTTGCAGTGGTTTGCTCAGGTCTTGCATGCATCCAATATACTGATGATCTAATGGGATTATACCAGAAACTTAGACATTTTAACCTTCTTTTCAGATTATGCCCTGCTGGAAAATGCATCTCTGCTTTTTTAATTTTAAGGATAACTAGAGATAGATGAGTCTTTTTTCAAAGAGTGAAAGAACTCTTCACCACTTTGTTTTAATGCATTTGAGAGTGCATATTTTTCTACAGAGCAATTGCACTGCATTTGAAAATACAGCTTTAAAACATCGTGGTTTTGAAAGGTTAGTTATTCTCTAGGCAAAACATTACTCATCTTTATCATAAAATCAGTTCTTTTTCTGAATTCCAGGCACTCCTTACTGATCATTTAATTCCTTTGTATAGCTGTAGAGTGGTGTTTTTTGTCTGATTTTGACTGTGAGTAGATCCAGTCTAGAGCACCACTTACCACTCCTCAAAACTAGGTGAACTTCTTTCAAGTGTTCTACTTAAGATAGTCTATCTCTTTGTATAACTTGAAAATAATATGTTTTTATTGCCACCTTGTAATTGTAAAGATAAGCATCTCCCTTGCAGTTCCCAAGTCCAACAGTAAACATAAGTTTTCCACTTTTTTTTGGGCTGAGTTTTGTCTGTAGCCTACAACCTTAATTTCTGTAATTTCTATTTCATAAATGCAGTGGTATGTGATTGATTTTACTTGTGCAGTGTGTTCTTGCAAAGGCGTCATTTAAGAATGGAGGCTTAGCACAAAGTTGTAAAATAAAAGATAATTAAACACATTAATGGGACAAATTGTCTTTCTAATTGCTGTAATAATACCACTGGAGTGATGGCCAATTTTATGTATGCTTATACATTTTATGTATGCTTGCATAAAATAATTCCTTTTTAAATAAGTTTTTTTTAAATTGTTTTCAATGTGTTTGAAACAACAAGATTTGTCTGGAACTAGCAGATTTTTTGAGTTTTTTTAAAGGGTTATTTTTCTGCCTTATAGTAGTGCTTCCCTAATATCTTCAGCCTCTGCTGTCTGAATTTCCCAGCTGCTCCAGCTCTCCCCCCTTTGGTCTCTCTCGTCCTTCCATGTGTGCTTTTCACACCACACTGGGCAGCGGTGTGGAGGGAGGATAAAGGGGATGCTTTCTTTCCCACCCCTCGCCCAAACCAAGAGACACCCTGGTCTGTGTCTCTCTGCAGCATCCCATCACCTCCAGGCAATTCAGGATTTTATGCTCACCTGCTGTTTAATCAAGTGGCACTAAGGACCTGATAAGCACTGCACAAAATGTCCCATACCTAGCAGCCACAAATACAGGATTTTATAGCTTACTCATCTTGCAAGACCAGAAATTTGAAGGAGCTGTTGCATTTGAAGGAGCTGTTGCTATGTCTGGATTTAATTTATTACCTCTTTGTATTTTGAGTGTTGCAATAGGGAGCTGTTGAACTCATTATTGGATTTGGAGGTTTTAGCACAAGAAGTAGAACTTGCTTTGTCCTTTTGTGCTGTGTGCCTTGTGCTTGCTTTGTACTTTCTGGTGATGCTCTTACAGCCTTTCACAGATGTGATGGCAGAGCCCCACTGTTTCCTACTAAGGTGTCTTTTATGAGCTCATCATTCCTACAAAGAAGCCTCATGTGCTTGATAAGCCTTAATGTGAATGCTTTTCTGTCATCACAAGCATGATTTAATAGGATGATCTGACACCTTGTAAACCTTCAACAACCCAACTTCTTTTAGGGAGGAGCTGAGAAGATACTTCCAGAAGAGGAAGCTGGTTTAAGTAACTGATGTTGTGCACAAGATAGAATTAGAAAATGTCTTCTTAATTCACCCAACCATAGCTTGCTAGAGTATTTTCTGTAAATTTAACAATATAATGTAAGTCTTCAGATTGTATCCATTCTCATTTTGGTCATAGTGCTGCAGCATGCTGTTTGCATGAACTTTAATCTGCAACTAAAGTTCCCTGGTTCCCTGAAGACCTGCACTTGGTAGGTGGAGAGTTTGGGGGTACACAAAGCAGGATTACGTTGTTACTGTAGAAGACGTAGAGGGGGCAGGTCTTTGCAAGTGAACTTCTTGCAGTGTTATTTTTAAGGCAGTTTTCTAAGCTGGGTAATACACTTGCACTAGTTGTAGTTGTAGAACCGTAAATACAACAGTTCTCTGCCACAGAGTACTCTTTTATGGATGTATATAAAAGGTATATATGTGTCTCTGTAAAGTAAGCATCTCTGTATTGCAAAACAAATGCCTGGCTCTAATCAGAGAGATAACAAGTGACTAGCCAAGTGATCCTGCTTGCATTTAAGTGCAGTTCTTGGACATAGGTAAACTGGACTGGCTTCCAGTTTTGCCTACAGAAGTTTTAATATGCTTAACGTTATCCAATACCGGCAACTGAGGTAGTCTAAATACCACAGCAGGGACTGATTAGCTTTTTCAGATCACTGCTTTTATTTGCTGTTTGCAAAGAGGCTTAATCCAGTGCTGGGGATCAGGCATCCCACTGTGCTCGTGGGTAGCTTTCTCTCAGTCTTTGTGTTCACAGTGGCTGAAATTAGTGTGGAGTCTCCTCCTGTCTCTGACTAAAAAGGTCCAAAATTGTGGTGTTAGTAGTTGTTTTTAGGAGTGTTTAATGGACAGTGTGGAGAAACTATGGTTGGAGTTTTTTCTTTGAAGCTTAATATCTGGGCACCTGATAAGTGCATCAGTGTAATAGCATGACAGTATGTAATTTTATTTACTGTGTTAATTACATTCATATCTGCATAAAGCTTGGAAAGTTGCTCAAAGCAATTCTAACAAACCTATTCTCATTCTTTTCTTCTATTAAATCACAGCAGATATTTCTCAGCAGTTTGCCTGTCCTCACAAGCAGAGGAGGACAGCTGCCTCTGTGTCTCTCATTATTGCTTTTAGTCATGTAATGATGCTGAAGTTTAGTAAATATGCTTTTCTAGTAGTCATTCAGATGAACATTTGCAAATGCACAATCTCTTCCTTCTTTATTTTGACTTGTCTTCAGTTGAAGTTACCAGCAGTGGCAAATTATTATTTGAAAGTCCACAGTGCACCACCTTTTTTTACCAAGCATCAAACCTTGCTACAATTATGTTGCTAAATGTCTGTGTTGGGCAATGGAAATGTGGGCAGTGAGGGGAGATGTGGACTGGAGTTTGTGTTTCTATGTGGATTACTTCAATTGAAAATAAAAACAATAAAGATCTGGCTATAGCCTAGCTCCAGACTTCTGTTCAAATATTCTGTCATCTAGAAGAGGTGGAAAGATCTTGGCATCTAGAACAGATCTGTGAAAAAGTAAAAGAGGAAAGCAGTTGTGTTGCAAACAAATATGAGGGACTCCAGAATAAAAGAGTGGTTTGTAGTTCCTTTCTATCAAGTGCTCTAATGTTTCAACTGCTTAAAAATATCCATTATTCCATATATTAATATTATGTGTTTTTAGTTTAAATGTTTTCACTCCCTCCATTGAAATTACTCATAAGTACTCTTACAGTTGTGTGTAAATGCAAGCTTGTTGCAATTATTGACTAATGTAGAAAAGTGTCAGAAAATTCAGAAAGCAGTTTCTGAATGCATTTCAGTGTTTAGTGTGGGCTCCTTTCATACCTCCTTGTGCTTTATATCACTATGATTAATTTTGCTAACAAGAAAAGGGGATTACAATAGCTACTGATAGATTTATTTTTCTTTAATATTTTTCTTGACAAAGAACATTTTGTTTCCATAATAGAAGGGGTTATATTCCTTCAGACTGATACATTTTAATAGAAACTCACAATTTTTACTATTTAAAAAATAATTCTTTTCTTTGTTTCATGAATTAGAAACAATGAGGAGAAGCTGAAGTCTGCCCAAGCCAGGTGTTTCTTGTTGGCAGCCTGCTCCCTAATGACTCTGGCTCTCATACAGCAGCTGCCTGCTAGTCTCTTTTGTATGGCCTATTGTTGCTGCACACCCCTCGTTAATACACATGCTGCCCGGGGCAGACCCTGAGAATGACATCAACTTGCTTATCTTAGAAACCTCCGAACCTGATGCAGGATGGGGAGGTTGCCTTGCATCTGCCCAGCCAACTAATTGTGAGCTCTGCCGGCCGTGATTGGCTCCACAGCCGCTCGGTAGTAGGTTAAGCAAAGACATCGCGGGTCCATCTGTTCATCCATTCATTGTTCTGCTTGCTTGCCTGAAGTCTGCAGCTGAAATCGTGTTAAGGAGTTGCTTCTGGAACAGCTCAGAGAAACCAATGTCTGTGTGTTTTCCAGCCAACGTAAGTATAGGGGCTTCTCTCTGCACAAACGGGATGGTTCACCTTTCTGGTGTTGCAGCGTTATCAGTTTGCATTTGGACAACGAGCTAGCCTGTGTGTCAACTGAGATTTGCACACTTTGGGTGTCTCTTGGAAAAAGAGGGATAGAAAAACAGTTATGTGCTAAGATTAAGTATATTGAAGAGCATTGACTCACACTGCACTCTATTAAGGAACTTTTGAAAGCATCAGTAATGGTGCATTTCCCAGAATTTGAAAATGATAGGAGTAGCCATCAACAGAACAAATTCTGTAGCCCAGTGGGGAAAAGGTTTCAACTTCTAAGTTACAGGTATTTACCTTTTTTGCAAATAAGCTGTTACTTAAATGATGACTAGTAGAAAAAACTCTTAAAGAAAAACATGAATAGACGCCTTTTCCATTATACTACACCTTGGGTGAAATTTACCACATTTGTGGAAGTAGGAAGAGCTCTATTATAGGCTATCTGAAGATACGGACGTGTAAGATTGAGCATTAGGGCGGTCTCAGGTAGGAATGTGTTACAGTCAAAGGTTTTTAGTTTTTAAAACCAGTTATCAGTGTGTCAGATGTAGTCCGGCTGGTTTTATAAAGTTTCTAATCAGTTTTGTTTTATATTTTGAGTTCATATGTTAGGCTGAAGAACAAACACTGTGTACTCCATGAGCCTATGTTTCAAGGATCCTGTAAAAAAAAAAAAGTCCAAAACAAAGACCTTCATATATCAGTTGAGAGGGAAAGAGAGCATATAAAAGGGTTAAAAAGAGGTTTGCATTTCTACCACATGCCCTATTGTGTGAACATATGCATGAGTCTATTGAAAGTTTTCAGAAGATGGGCAGGCCACCAGTTGCTGGTCTCCTGCAGTTCCAGTAGACATCTGTTGCCCCAGAGCATTAACCAATCTGTTCAATGGGACATCCCTCCTTTGTTGGATAGAATGATGCAGACAACAGCACTCGCTCAAATACAATGGTAATTAAATACATAGAAACTACAGCAGTAGGTATTTATTACATATTCATTATTTTATTTGCATTGTTGCAGTATCTTTATCATTTGGATAACGGATGCGTTCTCTTTTCTTTTCTGATCAACTCTGCACTTCTGTTTGTGACGAGCAGTGAGTGTTTCAACAAAATTATTTCAATATTTTACATTTTGTGTTTAGGAGACTTAGAAAAGGTCTACCTCTGTGAAAATATGTTGAACTCTTTCCTTGTAGACTGTATCTTCCGAAACTTGTTGATGGTCTTTTGAAAATACACATTTTCTGTTATATTGTGCCACATGACACTACTTTACTCTCTTATTTTCCTCTGTGAACTAAATTTGCATTAAATTATTTATTTTATGCTCAACTGTAAGTGGAAAATATTCTGAATACACAGTAAAATATTAGGTGATCTGCTAGCCCACATCCCTTTGAGAAATATTTCTGTTTTGTGTGGAGGTGAACTGAGGGGCTGATTGTTGTTAATGGTTAGTTGAAAATAATGGCAACTTCTAAGAAATGGTAAAAGATTATACTTCTGTAATGAAGTGCTCATCTGGATTATTGTATTTATACCTAATGAATATATGTACAGTACTTTAAACCTTTAACAGTGAACACAGTGTGAGGTACTGTAGCTTCAAATAGGCTACAGTATAAAACTTCTATTATCATAGGTATGCCTAAATTGGGAATTACCCATTTTATTAACCTTTTCATAAATACAAATCTTTTACTGAGCTGTGGTGAGCATAATCAAAAGGGGAAGGTTTTCATGACTGAATTTTTTTTTATTATTTTTGTTTGTTTATCTTTCATTTGATTCAGAATTCATAGTAGATGCTTTTCTTAGCTATATTGCATTGTATCAGTCAGCATACTTTAAAACCATATGTGTGTAGTAAAAGGTCCTTGTGAATAAAGGAATTCTTAGCTGCTGTTGCTCCTTAGATAAGTCTGACCTTTTCTGGTTTTCATGAGCTTCATTGTCCTGTATATAGGTACACTAGTGTTTATTTGGAATACAAATTCATTCAAATTGACTGCCTGGCATGTTGCTCTTCACTAAACAAACCCAGACAAAATAATCAGCAGCATTCAACAGTGACATCTGATTTTCATGGTTCTAGTCAGTGAGTCTCATAAAGGACATCATGATTGGAGCTCCAAAGTGTAATGTTTCTAAGACATGCTACTGACCACAAATATGATATGCAAAGTTTCCAGGCGTTGTAAAAATTTGTCTGAAAATAAATGTATCTTGCATGCAGGGTTTAGGCCAAATGCCAGGAATAGTGTACTGCTTATGCAAAACTATTTCAGAAATATTTAGCTTTGGATTACAGTACAAGTACAATTTTAACTACCCTTTTAAAGCAATAATATAATGACTATATATTATCTGTGGGATATGTTAAAGTGGCTGCTTTTATTATTCTGTTCTTTAAATAGTTTCTGAAAAACAGTGGCGTTCTTTGCAAAACAAGCAATTATATATTGAAGCATGATGGAGATTGACAGGAAAATTAAAGCAGATAGATGTGAGGTTGATTATGTATATATTCCTAACAATGGACTAAGCTCAGGCTACAGTCATTTTTCATATGCAGTTGATGTGCAAATCATCTAAAGTACGTTTCATATAATGCCTGGTCTACAGACACATTCATATGCTAGTGACTTCTTTGAATTGCACTGGAGGGTGTTATGATTGTAGTTGCTGTAAAGCACTTAAACTTCAAGAAAGAAGTGATTGAAGAATGACTTAAGTATTATTTTAACTAACACTAGAAAAAAAAAATCCTCTTTCTAATCTATGCACTTCAGGCTTTTGGTATTTGATGCTGTTAATATGCAAACTCTTCTTCCCCCCTTCTAAAAAAACCCTCCCTTCACTTTTAGTTCAATACTAAAATGACATTTCACAGTACACGGATTTAGGCAGTGACCCATTATCTCCCTGTATTCTGCAGCAGCAGTACATGAGCCAGCTCAACTTTTCAGTCCAGCTTAAAAGTATTGCCCATTAACTAGACTTCCTCGAGTCAGAGCAGATTGTGGGGTTGGTGGAACAATGATGTCGGGGCTTCCAGATTGGTTTGGCAGCTGCATTGTTCTCCGAGGGGAAACCAGACGCACTTAAGTCCCGCTCTCTTTCATGGGCTTTTGTTCATACCAAATTATTCTTTGGCTGTGCTAGTATTCATGATGGTATGTTAAAGAAGCGCATCCTAGCAACTAGAGGCTGGTTGCTAGGCAGCCTGGCTTCCAATAGGGGCTGCTTGTTTGCGATTTGTTTTAATTTTTTTGTGTGTGTATGTGTGTCAGTTCTGTGAAGGCCACGGTGTTGGTTTTTTAACTGTATCTTTTTATTGGAATATTGTGACTTGTTACTACCTCTGTGCTATCAAAGTGTATTATCTTAGTTAATAAATCACCGTGTGAAATGGTTCATTTCCTAAATTCTTGTTGTGTTTAATCTCTGGGTTGCTTGAAATCCTAAAGCTTTGCGTTCAGAGAAGGCAATATTCATTAATTCATTAATGCATGAGAATTACAGCGCTACTGCCTTGTAACAAGATAAGATCTAAATAAAACTTTTTTTTCTTCCTTATCAGTCTTGCTGGGATTAAGGTGTTGGAGATGAAAGCACTGATGATAGATAAGATTTATTTATGTTAACTAGAACTGTTTGGGTAAAGTAAGATTTTTGTGCCCCATAACCAGAACACTCTGCCACAATGGTGATGTCTTGGCACTCCCTGCCTATGTAATCTACTTTTACTGAGCCATGGATTGGATTGTTTTTTTGATTCACTCTAATCTTAACCCTGGATTAATTTCTCTGGTTCATACTCTCAAATCTATATCACAAATCTTTATCACCAGTACACTGTATTTTAAAAATACTGTGTCAGTCTTAAATGCTCACCTGTAAGGGGATGGGAGAGTTAATGTATTTGTTGACAGAAATTTTAAGTTCAAGTGAAGTCCTTTGTCTCTATATCTTGCTTTATATTCTTCCTTACAAGATGGAAGTGTGAAAGAACTCTTTGTTTCATCGTCTTTCCTTAATTTAAATTCTTCTTTTTCATGGTAACCTTGCAGTACAATTGGTCCATATGGTCCATTTTTATTTATGAGAAATAATTTATGTTTTATTTTCTTTATTGAAGCATTTAGCAAAGATTGCTGTTTCAAAGAACAAAGTAAGGGAAGGAGGTAGCAATCTGCCTTTAAGTGTAGGTTGTTGAAGTAATGTTTGTGATGAAATGGGTAACTAAGTTCTGTAACTAACTACTGCTATGCAAAATTCCTCAAGAAAATCTGATATGGCAAGTATATGGTCCTGGAAACGGCAAATTTTTTCTTACATTCTTCCTAATTGGCTCATATCTATACATGTATAGTTTTGATTTATCTAAAGGTTTGCACAAATCTAGTGCAGGAGCTGAAAGCAGCTTTTAATTTTGTTGGCTTGTTGGCTTGATGAATGGTCTGTTGGAGTTAGTGCAAGAACTTCCATTGGCTTTATTGGCCATTAGATCAATCCATGTCCCTAAATGCTGTTTATGTTAGTAATACAACACTCTGTTGAGAACAATTAGTCTTTCTTGACTTAATTATCACTTTATAAGGGAATTCAGAAATAGTTTCAGTGTATTCCATTGAGCTGATAGTGTCTTTCAGGGCCAATAAGTTTTTATTTAATCATGTTTTCTGTTACTAATAAGCTAGAGAATCTAGCACTATGCTAATTTCTTTCTGTTCAACATACTGTAAGGCATTTCATTTGAAAACCTTTTCCAGTGTATTTTATAGTCACTTTTTAAAATTGTTGTTGTTGCAACATAGTCTTATGCTAGAAGAAATATCTCATTGTTTTTAAATAATTACTTTAGTCCTGTCTCTACATTACAGTAGGTAAACTTGGAGTCTTTGGTTTCGTATTTTTTCATAAATCCATTTCTAGAAACGTGTAAGTAAAAACATTTGATACATTCAGAAGACAGGTAGTTAGTTATTTATCCACTTATCTATAGATATTCCTCAGGAGGAGTTTTTCCCACAAAAAGCCTTCCATGTTTAAAAAGAGAAATAAATTCTATTTCTCGGCTGCAAGAGAATAAATGCAGTTCTGAGGAAGCAGCAAGAAAATAGAAAACAAGTAATGCGTGTAACCAGTTGCAACATTTTTGTTTTCTCTTTAGGAATACGGAACACTTTATATTCAGGAATACAAGAAAAACAGCAAAGTGGACTCAAGTGCATGCAACAGCTTCATGGGCTTGAAGGATCATCTGGGGCATGACTTAGGCCACCTTTATGTGGGGAGCACTGGCACAGAGATAAATGCAATTGTACCTTGGTCGATGGCGGAGAAGCCAACAATGGATAAGGTTAATTCTAGGAAAGAAGACAGAGAAAAGGAGACATCTGAAGAGACTTCTGGAAGCTCCAGCTGTGACTCCGAAGAAAGCACAAATTCTGATAACGAGTCAGAGAGACTGAATAATTCTGCATCGGAGTCACATTTATTGCCTAAGACTCATCAACAGCTGTGCCGATCTCCTTGCTTAGAGCCTCATATACTAAAAAGAAATGAAATCTTGCAAGACTTTAGGATAGAAGAGGCTCAGATAGTACCTAAGGAAGTCAAAAAGCCTCCTGATGTGGTGAAAGAATATCAAACCAAACTGGAGTTTGCACTTAAGTTGGGTTACTCTGAAGAGCAGGTTCAACTTGTACTAAATAAACTTGGTACTGATGCTTTAATAAATGATATTTTGGGAGAACTTGTCAAACTTGGGAATAAAACTGAGACTGATCAGACTGTAACTAATGCTAACACTAGTGTAATGCGTGAAGCGTCTTCCATAGAGTCTCAGAGGTCAGAGTCTCCACTGCAGGAGGATGTGACACAGGACGGAGACAACCTGAGGCCAATAGTTATTGATGGCAGCAATGTTGCAATGAGGTATGTGACTATGAAGGTTTTGCTTTTCTATTTAAATAGAAACAGAAGGTTCTTGCCCACAGTTCAAGCATTGATGTTTGGTGTGACTGCCTTAAACTGTATGCAGGGTCTCTTTCAAGTGTCTTTGTCAACCACACAGTGTGCTGATATTGGAATCAGGCTACAGGTCTATACGACTTCAGTGGTGTACTACTCACTGTTAGAACAACCAGAAGTTAGTGCCATTGTCCCTTTATAAACAGATATCAAATCTCTCCTTCTCACTACCACTCCAGTCCTTAATTTTTGGTAGCCACCATTGCTACAGGCAATTGCTGGATGGAGGTATGTACAGAAAGTTACAGCAAATGTAAGATTCCTCAAGATTATAAAAGAGTGATGTAGAATTAAGCAGCTTAACGGATACGTCTTAGTTGAGTAATCTGTGAGAACTGATCTGCCCATAGCATTGGTCTTGGTTTATCAGTCTTGGAGTTAGGTTTTATTGACATTAATTGTTGAGATTAGTGTGTGAAAGACGACTTTCACTTACATGCCCATGGATAGCACATTTACCTACAGTGTTCACTGATCCTGACCCAGACATCTGGGTGCAGAACAAGAAACTTGCCTGTGAAGGCGAGAGGTTCATGCTTCATCAGTGATTAAAGAGAGAAGGAAATGGCAGAGAGAAATGCTGAGAGATTAGGTTTTTATGGCAATATAAATTATTAATTGATAAATCAATTGGTAATTGTTTCAGTAAGTCATAAGGATTATCTGATTACTAACAGCAAAGTTTAGGAGGTGAGTTTTAGTTTTCTGATTATTTGATGTGGTTTTCATTACCTTAGGAATAAAAGTTAATGCAAGACTTTCCTGGGCTAAAAAAAAACCCTGGCATTTCCATGGGACTTTTTTTTAGCTTCTAATCAAGTCAATTCCCTTTAAATGAAGCTTTTTAAAATGAAATTTAAATATACCACTTATTTATGCCAATATGGTGGGTTTTGTTTTTTTAAGTAGAGGAGTTAGCACTAAGGCAAGGCACTTTTTTAATATGGTATATTCCTGTGAGTTTTTCTGCTGGATGTGTTATTCCTTATCTTTTGGTTCAACTTGAGCTGTAGAGGAGGCATGTCCAGTTGAACAAACATGATTGTGGCATTCAACCAAGAAGTTATCCAGTGACTTCTAAAATGGCTTTTAGAAGTTTTGTTTTTTTGTTGTACTTCGCATAAATCCAAAAGGGTTGTGTTTTAGCTAGTTAGCATGGCTCAGACTTGGTGGGTGGACTTAGGTTCAACTTCTCCTAAAATTGTACTGAACACATTCCAGAATTACTCCAGATCTGTAATTTTTCCTTAATGTTTATTCAGCTATTAGCATAAATATTTAGGATCTGCCTTCCTATGTTAAATTTACTTTCTTGACCACCTGCATCAAATGAACCAACTATGATACATGCTGCAGGACCTTAATAAATAGATTAAATATATTCACAAAATGGATGTTCTGTATCCAAGAATCAAATTAACAGGTCTTTACTTGTTTTCTACCAAATGTATTCACAGAATCATTCCATTTGGAAGGGGCCTTTGGAGATCCATACACAGAACTGTGTCATTTCAAGGCCATGTCCAATTGGATTTTAAATGTCTCTGAGGATTTGGAGACTCGATGTATTCTCTGGGCCAGTGTTTGAGTGCCCTTATTGTAAGAAAGTTTTCCTTATTTTATGTTAAAGCAACATTTTTTATATTCTATTTTGTGCCCATTGCCTCTTCTTCTGTCACTGAACACCAGTGAGAAATCAGTTTCTGTTCCCTTTATTTTTTCCCATCAGGTATTTAGACACATGGGTAGATCTTCCCAAGCCTTCTCCTCTCAAGGCTACAGTCCTAGATCTCTCAGCTCCTCTTCCTCGTATGAAACGTGCTTCAGTCCCTTGATTAATTTTGTTGTGCTTCACTGGCCTTTCTCCAGTGTTGTCTATGTCTTCTTGTATAGGGGAGCCCAGAACTGAACCCAGCACTCCATATGCATGAGTAGAGACGGATCCCCTCCCTCAACCTGCTGGCAGTACTTTTCCTAATGCAGCCTAGGAGGCTATTGGCCTTCTGTGCTGCAAATGTGCATTGGTGCCTCATGATCAGCTTGGTGTTCCCAGAGCCCCAATGTCCTTCACTTCAGAGTTGCTTTCCAGGTGATCAGCTCCCAGCCTGTAGTGATGATTAGTGTTAGACTTATGCAGCTGGAGGATTGGCATTTCCCTCTGGATTTGCTGAGGTACATGTTGGCCTGTTGCTCTACCCTGACCAGGGTCCCTCTGAATGAGAGTACAGCCATCTGGTGTTCTCCTCCCAGCTCAGCATCCTCTGTAAACGTGCTCAGTGTGGACTCTGTTCTATTATCTAGGTTATTATGAAGATGTTAAGAAATGCATTTCCCCGTGTCAGCCCCTGGAGTACACAGATACTAATTGACCTTCAACTGGACTTTATGCCACTAATCACCTTTGAGTGCAGCGGTTCAGTCAGATTTCAGTCCATCTCTGCTCTAGCTTTGCCCTTACTTCCCTACTTTGTCAGTGAGGCTGTGATAAGAGAAGGCTGCTACAAGAACAAAGCTGTCAGAAGCTTTGTTAAAGCCACAGTAAACAGTGTGTCCACTGCTCTCCTCATCCACTGAACAAGTCATCTCACCATAAAAGGCTGTAAGGCTGCTCAAGCATATTTCTTCCTCATAAATCCATGCTGACTGTCCCCAGTCATCTTCATCCAGTCTACGTACAGAAATGGTTTACAGGATGATTTGCTCCATTGCCTTTGCAGGGTGCAGGGCGAGGCTGACCAGCTTTATAGGTCCCTAAATTACCCTTCTTTCCCCCTTTTAAAATGGAAGGGATATTTTCCCTTTTCTAGACATTAGGAATATCCCCAGTTACCACAACCTTTCAAAAATTGCCAAGAGAGGCCATACAGTGTCATTAGCCAGCTCCCTTAACACCCATCTGAGCTCAGCAGCCTGGCAATATCCCATTTCAGTGTTTCCAAAAGTCATCTGAGGGAAAGTCTTGTCCTGTTACTTTTGCCCAACTTCCTGCATGTTGCTGTGGGCCAATCTTGAGCTTGGCATGGGTGATCCTTGAAAAATCCACCTTCTCTCCTGTTCACTTTTCTCTGCATAGGATTCTCCTCAGTAGGCCAAAATCTGATCTCCAGAAATCTGATCTCGTAATTCTGCTTTTTGCCTTGCTCTTTCTTCACAGGATCTGCCTCTCATCGTCACTGCAGCGAAGGCAGCCCCTGACCTTCCCATCTCTGTCTCCTTCTCCCTTGTTTCTGAGTCCCAGCTGGTGCACTTGTTAGGCACTCAGTCACCCATGTTAAGAAGTTGCTGCAAAAGCACTCCAGAAACTTCACGGATTACTGATGCCTTGTTGTGTTGGTCAGAACAAAAGCATCTTTGCCAAATGGCTGGTTGGTCCAGTCCATCCTGCCTTTTTCTAGAAATCAGTCCTTGATTAGGAAAACCAGTCCCATGTATGTAAAAGATGAGTCTCAGCTGCTGATGCCTGTTGTGAAACCAGTTGTTTGTCCACAGGATCTGTTCTCTCCCCTTAGAGAAAACAGGTACTAGTAACTAAGCACTTTAAATACTGGAGAGATTTCAGCTTTTACATGCAGGAAAGACTTGGAGTCTCTTGGACTTTTGGAGACTAGGAGTTCACTTGCAGTTCAATCTTCTTCAGATTTCTGTATGTAAATATCCAGGGTCCTGTTATGGGTTGTTATAAATTGTCACAGTTCTGTCTTTGCTCTTCCAAGTTGTGGCCAATGAGTTCACTCTGGAATTGCTAAAGGGAAATGGGCCTATGCCCTAAGCAAAAGATAGTCTTTTGAGAGGTGTTCTTGGAAGCTTTCTCACACGTTATCACAGGAATGGTTAAAAACTGTAATCTGTATTCTTATTCCCATGTTGTTGTAATGCACATACTTGATGATAACATTTACTATTAGAATTATTCTAGATGAGAGCTACTAATTTTCATTTAAAGGATGTATTTGACAGGGAGGGAAAGTTTCATGGAGAAGGTTGAGATGACTGATATCCAGTAATTCAAGTAGGATGAGATGGCTGTCCCCTTCTGGAAGGATCAAACACTGTGCTACCCTGTGTCTCCATTCCATGACTAATTAAGGATGTAGTTTCACAAAACATCCAATGAGTGACACAGAGTGATTTACTTTTAGGCTTACCTCTATCCCACTGCCAGGGTTGCTTTCCTATCTGCATCTCATCTAGTGACTGGGTGGCTGCAAAATGAGTTGATTCACCTTCCTAATTCAGAGAGCAGAGGGAATCAGAAAGGATTCTTTTTCCATTAGATATGTTAACATAACCTGATATTTTTGTCATTGGGAGAACAACTTGGTCTGACACAAAGGAGGAAGGATATGTCTGGTTATGTAACTGGATATTCATATTTGTGGAACTGGTAGTATCTAGTGGACTGATGGATTCATGAATTTCTTTAGAGCAGCACAGAAAAAGGCTTGGGTCGGAACAACTTACTCGGCAAACCAGAGCCTGCATGTATGCCAGTTTTCTGGTGACTACTCCTGTTACAGACAAGCTGTTTTAGCAAACTGTAGATTCAGGAAAACCCAGCAGTCATTTTTTCTGCCTTTTGGTAACATTTGGAAAGCTTTCCTTAAACTTTCTTGTGACACTGCTTGTCACTTGTGCATTAAACTGTAAATGAGTCATCAAATGCATCTTGTGTATATCAAGTTTAAAGCTACAATATGGTCTAAATAATGTGAATTGGCTGAAGTTTTAAAAACAAAGAAAGCATCCTCTTTCAACTGAATAGCATAAAGGAGGCTTTTGCAAGCTTTGAATTGAAGAATTGCTGTTTAGCTTCCTATAGGATACTTCAAGTCTGGTCTTGTTTTGTTATTCTACCTGTCTTGGAGTTGAGTTAATCTTTATTCAGAAGAGGAAAGATGCCCACAGTTTAAGCCTTAAACATCAAGGTTTTTTATTAGAATGCTCTTACAGACGAGTCTGATTTTTCTGTGTATATAAACTTAAAACCAGAGCTGAACAGCAAATTAAATAATCCCCTAGAGCTGTTGTGGACCTTGATAGTTTTCGCTAGGTGTCCTAGGTGCCTTCAGAGTTTCTTTGCTGACTGTGAAAAGAATGTTTCAAATATATTTAAAACTTTATGCTGAAAACTTATTGGCAGAAAAGAAGTTTGCTTTGCTTACAGAGAGTGCAACATGAAGATAACACTGATGTAAAATTATTTGATTATTTTACTTGCTTTATTATTAGTTTTAGACAACAACTTTCAGAAGTTTATGGGCAAAGGAATCAAAGGATTTTGATAATGTTGTTTTCATTTGCAGATTGAAATCAATTTATCTTGTTTTGGTCAGTTAAGATTCCTCTGAAAACTTTGCCCTTGGGATTCTCAGGCCATGGAGGTGATGCATGTCAGCTTCCTTTTCTGGAAAACCTTGGCCTCTGTATTAAAGTAGTCCTTGATTGTGCATCATTGCACAAGGGAAAACACAGTATGAAATAAATGGTGTACTAAGTTTTGTTTGGGAAGAGGAAGATGCTGATTTGGGGAGTTGGTTTTAGTTAAGCACATTCCCACTTCTAAGACAGATATTTTACAATTTTTTTCTAGCTTTCATGCCCAGGCATCCCACCAGATGTGGATGTTGTAGGGGCTTGGTAGGACCAGAAACATACACCCAGGCCTGACAGTCATGGGCAGAGCCCCCAGTGCCATTCAGGAGTGGCATTCAGCTGGAGAAAGTGTCACTGGGGTGTCTAACCAGTGTTAGACATCTCTGCTCAGACAAGTGAGCCTTGGTCCCATTGTGTTAACCCTGAGGCAGGTTGGGCTGCAGTAAAAGATTCGCTGATATCTACTGACACAGAAGGTTCTCCACAACTGCACATTGTGTCAGCCAAAGTTGTCTTTTCTATGCCACATGGAGTTTTCATGTGACAATTTAATTGCTCATTTATTTTAACAAACTAACAATGTAGCTGCATTAGCTTCTCCTCAGATTGTGTTGCTGAGTTTGGTAGACGTGGTTGTATCTTGGTACTTTGATTCAGACATTCATCTTTCAGTACCACTATCTATTTTTTTTAGTTTATTTGGAGATGTCACTATAAGGAATAGATAATTTTTTTTTTCCAGCAAGTAACGATCATATGGATAACAGCTTGTCACTGGCAGCTTTGAATGTAGCTTCTCTTTGCCTGTTTTGACATCGAGTGCTGCGTGTATGGCTCTGACAGAGACCCACATGCAGTTCTGGCTGGAGACAGCACCTGCTGCACTTGCAGAGTGCTTCAGCATTGGAAGCCCTACAAGCAAAAGGTGTCTTGAAATATGTGACAGCTTCCAAGGCTTTTTCTTTAAA
Organism: Taeniopygia guttata; assembly: GCF_048771995.1. Lineage (NCBI taxonomy): Eukaryota > Metazoa > Chordata > Aves > Passeriformes > Estrildidae > Taeniopygia > Taeniopygia guttata. The sequence continues at coordinate 71,225,439 of NC_133024.1, read as the reverse complement.
ACACCTCAAACCATTGAAGTAATTTGGGCTAATGGAAAAAAGCCCCAAACATTTGGCACCTGTTCTATATGCTTCATGTCAGCATCAAAATATACATATATAGAGGGAAAAATGCAGGACTGACGGAAGGTTGAGGTTAATGAGAAATAGTTTAGGACAAATTATTTCTGTGATTATGGAATTAGTAGAGCTTAAAAAAAGTAATTTAAAAGGGATGAGGCTAGTTACAAAATCAGGCTGCCGGGTTACGAGTAACTGATATGATACAGAGTAGAAATTCTTCTCTGTCTGTGCTATGGACTGAACACTCTTCCTCCCATGATATGACAGAAGAAAATTGTTTGGTAACTCTGTAATAACTTGTAATAGGCAGGTATGTGTTTTCGTGTTTTCTTGCTTTTAGTCAATATGCTTTTATATGATAGGTGTGTGGATGTGTGCAGATTTCAGTTGTAAAAAACCTGTATGCAACAGATGTTAACTGTAGACCTCACCTCTTGTCATCAATACGCATGTTTTCTGTAGCTTTCAGAATCTGAGTGTTGGTTTGGATATTGTATTAGAGCACAAGAAGTCTTGCAAGTATTCTAAATAGTCTTTTAAGTGTGTGTACCACAAGTCTTTCCAAGACAGTCACTAGGAAATCTAATTTGGGGTCTAGGAAGGTAACAGAGAAAATGAAAAGTGTTCTCATCAGAAGTTTTACACTTTTTACTAATTCTCCTAGTGTAAAAAAATGCTTGTTGTTTTTTTGCTCAGGAAACATGCTACTTTATTTTCTTTCATTTAAAAATAAAATTAGAACTGTCAACAGACCAAATATAAAAGTGATGGTAAAAGGAATAGTTCATACATGATATGAAAAAGAAATAGGTATTTCTAAAGGAATATAATTTATCTTGCAACTGAGAGTGGTAGATGAAACATAGTCAGCAAACAGAACCAAAGTACTATTAAACCAGTGTCTCACCCAGGGCTACAGCTGTCAGCCTGACACATCTGAGCTTTCTCATATTCCTAATAATTGGAAAGAGATTTTTAAAAGGAAGTTTCTTGACAAAGAAGTACAAACATTTCTCATCTTTTTCACAACTAAGGAGAAGGAAAAGAATTCAGAAGCAGTAGCATGATTTCAGTATTTTCAGCATATGACATCAGAAAGCTGATGAAGCACAAAAATCGCAAAATGAAGAGCATCAGATCTGCCTAACAACAAAGCAAAAGAACAAATTTTAATTACACATCTCTTTTACAGACTCTCTCACTAATGATTTCAATTCCTTGGAATTTGTATCCACTCATATCCAAGCTTAGGCATGTGTCTGAAAAGGAGTGGAAAAAAGAGTGAAGATTTATACAAGTTACAAATTCACTTGCTCAGCAGTGCAGAATAGCTGGTATGCATTGTAATGCGTTTGCCACTTCTGTTTCATACAGTTTAAGTATATTTAAAATTTCTATTCAGGATAAAAGAATTTTGGTAGTCTGCACTGTGCAATAGAAAACTAAGGAGCTGAACTGCCTGGTCCCCCCTCTGCCTTTAAAAGCATGGCCTGAACTACAACCTGATGGAAAGCAATAGACAAGAACGTCAATTTTTTTTTTTTTCCCAAGAGTCCTGGATTATTTTTCATGAAATTATTTCTCAGATTTGCAGAAAGAAACATAGTGCTGCTAAAATGTAGTCTAACACACCACTTTTTCATTGTCAGGAGTTCAAAGTGTGTTTATCCACTTGAAACCATGGAGATTGTTTAGAGTAATCACAGTACAGTGATTCCACTGGAATTTAATAGCTGGAACAAGATCTTCCTGAGTGTTTTAAAATGGATTACAATATGTTTATGGTTGCATCCAGCCTGCTGATAGCATGAGCAGTAACCTCTTGTCTCAGGCTTTGCAAAAGAGTCCTTATGACTGCCCCCTGGGCATTGAATTTGCACCAAGTGTCCCAATCTTGTCTTGTCAAGGGAAGATGGAATTAGACCATAGATGAAATACTGTTGGCCATTTTTGCTATGCATTGTGTGCATGTGCACTTTGTGTCACATCTGTGTGTGGCTTGGTTTCCTATTCCTGGTAAGTTTTGAAATACACAGAAATACCACTCTTGCAGCCAAGCAAGCACAGGAGTAGTTGTGTAGTATAAAACAATGCCAAAAAAAATACTGGTCTGTGTTTTATTATTACAGTGTTATTATTATGTAATACAATATTGTGTGGTATGATCGTAGAAAACAGGGAATTCATTACTGCAGAGGACTATAGCTAAAGCTGAATAGGATGTTGAGGTACATAGATATTTTGTTCCTGACAGTGTTCCTAGTGTAGCCCTAAATACACAGAAGATGGGCTTAAAGTATCCTTTGAGTACCCCAGGGCAGCTAAAATCTACAAACTTTGATCATTATGGCTGGCAACAATTGTAATATCAGAGTATATGCTTGTGTTTACAGGTACTGTCTGCAGTTTCATTACAAGAGGAAGTAGGACATTTCCTCACTTAAATCCAGTTAATGGTAGTGGGCTCTTATTTTCCTTTTTCCTTTTCTTTTTTTTTTTTTCTTCCTTTTGTTTGTGATCTGTAATGTTCAACACAGCTTTTGCTGATAATGACACTTTGTAAGATGTGTTAGCTGTGACTCATTATTCTCTCTTGACTCAGGTGCAAGTGTACGCCACCTCCTTCACAGACTTCTGAAACCAGAATATTTTTGCAAAAGTTTCCTCACTTTTTCTTTGGCACTTTGTCTATTGCTCAATTACTCAAGCTCTCACAGTGTCGAGAAAGACACAGCAGTTCTATGTTTTAGAAGGTGGAAAAAGTAGGTACATACTTTCCTATTGAGGGGGGAAAGGTTTTTAAATAACTTTCTGGTGTTTTATTTACCCCAAAACATGCAAGGAGAAAGGTACTTCTAAAATTCCTGTGGCTATCTGTCATTATATTGTCCCCCTCACTAACCACAGACAAAGAATTTTCTTTTACCCTTTTGGAAAGCAGATTGTGGCATACCTGCTATACATGACAAGCCAGCCAAGTGACAGGTGATGGCTTCTTTCCATGCCCCTGTGATTCTTTTGCTACACAGAACTGCAGTGCTGGGAGGGGTGTCACAAAAGTTGCTCGTCTCCTGTGCACAGAGAACCTAGACAGGCCGCAGAGGAGCTGTTTTTCTTGTTCTGCAAAGTGTCCAGTCAGGAGATCCGAAAATCCATGGCCAGACTGTCCGACAGATCAGGGAGAAAGCCTGCACTAACGTAGTGCTTAACTATGTTACTTAAGGACTTTCCTAGCTCCAGTTAAGGACTCCTTATCCAGTGGGACTGTAGTGGGTTGGCTGTGGCTCACCTCCTCCCAGCAGAATGGAAGAGAAAACAGGAGGAGCAGAAGCAAGAAAACCCATGGCTCAAAATAACGACAGGGAGATCACTCATGTAATTTTTTATGTCAGGCAGACTCAGCCTGGGGAATTCAATTTAATTTATACACAGTTAATAAAAATATTTAATTCCAAATCAGGTATTGGGAAACAAAAAAGACAAATATTAAAATACTTAGGGGAAAGGCTGTCTCCCCTTTTCCAGGCTTGCTTCACTCCAAACATGTGTCCTCCTCACTACCTCACCACAGCATCATTCTTACACCTTGTCATAGCTGCAGGTGGCAGTCAGTCCTTTCAGAGCAGCTGTGAGCAGTGCAGGGGACTGGGGTCAGAATGTCACCGTTTTTCTCTGCTGCTTCTTCCTTCTTGCACTTTTCCTGTTCTCTAGTGTCCAAGTCCCTCTGGGCATGTACCTGCGTCTCATGAAGCAGCTCCTCATCCTCATACCATGCTGTTCCCTCATTCCCATCTCCTGCATTGTGGAGCTGGCTAGATCTGGGTGCGCCCATCATGGGGCAATCCCAAATTTTTCTCACAGCAACCATGTCACAATCTATGGATGCCCATTGGTTGATTGCTGTCCTGCATTTCAGTTACTTTCTATACATGGATGATTGTTTTTTCTTCAACAAGCTGGGTTTTTTCCAGATTAGCTAAATGTGCTTCCTTCAGCCTTTCCTCATAGGTCTCCTTTCACTTTCTTTTATATTCTTTTCATTTCATCTATGTCTTTTATAATGTCATGCCTGAAACTGGATGTAGAAGCAGGGCAAGGACTTGTCTGCCTTTAGAAAATTACATCATTGCGTCTCTTGCCTTACCCCAGACAGTTATTGCACAACAGACACATATTTTGTTTTGCTTTTGTCTGATCACAATTAATTTTCTCTACACAGCATTTTAAATACACGTTAATTTCTCCTTCTGAAGTAGGTACTAAGCACATTCTTAGTTTTGCCATGTTGATTTTGGACAGTCTCCTCAGTTTGTCTAATTTGTCCTCTTGAATGCCTGCCATCCCCTTGGGCTTGGAGGCCTTCTCCTCTCTCATTCCCTGTTCACACAGGACCTTGAGGAGCTCCTGCAGCAACTGGCTCTTCTGTGCCTTCCCCTGCTGCTGTGCACACCTGTGCTCATCTGCTACCATTTCCTAAGCACAGTGCACTCTCATGTTGGTAGTTTGGACCTCCTGCTTTCCCACATCAAGTCTTTGAGCTGCCTGTTATACCCCATACTTTTGGTTAGGCTATGAAGATTTCTAAAAACCCCTACTTATATTTTTCTTTGCTTGTCAAATCTGTGTACAGGTAATAAATGTGTTTGGAAGATTTAGCAACCCTCTCCCTCACCATTTTAGAAATGATAGCTGTGTTTGGGCGTGGCTCAGACAGACTCCCAGGTGCCTTTAGAAACCATGGAGCAAGTGAAGAGCATGGCTATGACATCTTCATTTTACTGAGCTCCATTTATGGTCATAGAAAAAGTAATCTAATAAAGAATTTTAATGTGTGTGTTTCAGCCATGGGAACAAAGAAGTATTTTCTTGTCGAGGAATCAAACTGGCAGTAGATTGGTTTTTGGAAAGAGGCCACAAGGATGTTACTGTGTTTGTGCCAGCATGGAGGAAAGAACAGTCAAGACCAGATGCACTTATAACAGGTAAGCTCTCTCTTTGCTTGTTTGTTCAGTGCTTTTCCCAGCAGGAGTGCTACTGCTCAAATGAACAAACTTTCAGCAATTAAAGGCTGTAACAGAAAGTATCTTCAGTGCAGTAATTTCATTGTAATCTATAGGCAGGAAAAAGACAAAGCAATGCCCTCTCCAAGTCCTCCTGTTCTGATCATATGCTTAAGTTTTCATACCATTGCTACTTACTTCCTGAAGGATGTAATTGCCTTTTTTAAAATCTGCTATGTCCATGCAGCATTAGTAGCAAAGAGGTTTGAAATTGGTAATTTTTTGGGTATTATTTCTTGTGGTGAGCAGATTCTGCCAGGCTGGCCTGTCACTGCCCATGCTTTGGGTTATGGTAATTATCCAGACAGAAAGGGAATGAATGGCTCCCCTCTTTGTCGTTACTATTAGCAAATAGACAACTTTAGAAAATTTAAATTTTGAATGTGATGATCTAGGAAAAAATTTGGTGTAAAGGTATTTATTCCTTCATCAAACTAACAGGTTCTTTGTGAAGGCTGGAGAGACATCCTCTAACTGCCCTAAATTTGGAATAGAAAGTAGTTGGGGGTTAAAAAAACCCTAGAAGTTGGAGAGGAGGAAGGGTTGTTGGTTTTTTTGATGGGGAGGGGAGTAGCACAGCTGCCATTAAATGAGGGGAAGCTTTTGAGACTAATAGCTGTAGCTTCTAAAACAATACAGAAGCATGCTTTGATTGCCATGTGCATCTTCAAATCTCTGGAAAGATCCTCTGAACACTTCATTCCATTTTCTTGATTGCTACTAGAATATAGCATGTTAACATAAGGAAACATTTGGAAAACTGCAGTTACCCTGTTGGCAGTGTGGAGCCTTCCTCTTGAAGCCATTCTTGTTTGCTGTACTAGTGTTTGGGGTGTGAGAAGAGCATTAGCTAACTAATAAAAATTTGGCCGCTTAGAATTAAATTGTGACGTCTGCTTGAAGTGTGCATAGGGCTAAAAGCCCCAAAAAGTTCTTCAAGAAAGCAGCAAGGCTAGAATTGACCTAGCAATGGTCAATTCTCTAGCAATGAGAAATCAGTTTTCCGCATGTCATCATGGACCCTGAAAATGGGAGGAAGATCAGAGCAGGTTATTGTATCTTTTGTAAAAATACTGCATCTTCTCTTTTCCTCTAAGGATGCAGGAAGCCTGCGTGCTACCAGGCATGTAAAATACCTGGTGCTGACACTTGTTTCCAGAGATATGCACCTGAAATACATGGCCAGCTGGAATTTTGAAAAACTTCTAGAAGACTAACATGGGGATGGTTCTAGACTGTCAGCATTCATGAGAAGCCTCTTGGACAAAAGAATAGCCACATCTTTCTTACCAGTACCTGCCAGTCATCACATGGCAGATTTTTTTTATTCTTTCCTAGCAGGGAAAAAAAAATCACCCTCATCTCACTCTCACTCATCATTTAGCACATTGTGGGGGGTTGAATACAAAAAGGTTGTATTTCATTTAAAATCTTGTGCTTTTTCTACTAAGCAAATAAATGCTTGTATTAAATATATTGCTTATGTGTTATATTAATGCTGTATTTCTCCCTGTTGGAATCTATTTTTTTTTTTACCCAGATGGAACATGTTCCCTATCAAGTTTCTTATACTACAAAACAGTTGAGTTATTTGAGATCTTAACCATTGCTAATAGCCATGACTCATTTTCACTATGCAAGCATCTTCTGCTGTTTTAGATGTTGCCTAGTTTTTTTGTGTATTTTTCTTTCATAGCTTGTCTGCTCCAAGGAGAGTGATAGGTAGGAGAATCAACATAAAGGGTAGGTGCTGCAGTACTAAGGTACAACTTTCTTCATAGCCTGAGGTCTGTCTTTCAAATCTCCTTGGGATCTCCAGGTTTTACACAGGAAAAGGGAAAATAAAATGCTTTTGGGATATGTGAATGACAGATTCTGTAGAACAAGAAGGAACTACATAAAATGCTAAGTATGCCTATTTAGAAGACTTGAAGGGAAATCTGTCTGGCTTTCATAAGAACATATACATAAATGTGTAAACCAGTCAAGGAAAGATACAATCTAAACTATTACCAGTGTTAACAAAAAAACCAAACCAAATTAAAGCCAGGGAATCTCAGAAAAACGGAAAGCTGGACAAGACAAACGCACATCCAATCAATATGATTAATGCAACGTTCTCCGTTTATTCAAGATAAGGTGGTAGTTTATATAAGCTTCCACATAGTTTACAGAAACAAAGACACTCTAATTGGTAGGCTAACATTGTTTACCTTTCCCTTAAAACGGCCTACACTTTACACCATAAAACCTATACTAATTCACACCCAGACAACTCAGTGGTCCCCACAGTACTTTAAGACTATTTTCTACCTGCGCCACAACCCTGAATTTCTAACTGCGTCAGAGGCTTTGAGGGCCCCACCAGGCCTCAATCTGAGGCCTAGCCTGGAGTAGCTCAACTTTCACAATTCATGCCCTCTTTCTCTCAAAAATGCTGTAACAATTCCCTCTTTTTCTTTTGAGCTACTCAGGCTGGAGTGAAGGCTCAATGAACTAATTTTTGCACACACTGTCTTTGACCCAGCCAGAAAAACCTGAAGAATTGAGCCAGTTATCAAATGAAGTGTCCATTTGGAGAACACTGCGTTTGGCTCGTTGAGTCTTCTGAGGCAATTCGAGAACCTGATGTATGGTGGGAGCAAAAAGCATCAACCTACCGATATAACATGGGCCTCCCCTAGCATTTTGAGGGACTGCTGACCAGGCTCGGTCCCCACAAATGAGGAAGGTTCCTGGGGGCAGTTTTTCCTGCACTACCTCTTGGAGTCAAATTGCTACAATATTCTAAATAGTTGTATTACAATGGTGATCTGGGAGACAATCAAGTGTTGTCATCTGTCAATTTTCCATTTTCTTGAGTTGGTTTGGTAGCATGAGATCCAAATATCAAACAGTAATTTCCTGGGACAGAACCCGAAAGACCAAATTCTTGAAAACTACCATCAGTAAATTTAAGGTTTTGCACAAATGCAACAGCTTGCGCTCCCAGAGTGCTATTTAAACTTATTTGAGCTCAGGTCCAAGTCTTGAACTCTGCCATGGGACCCAACGAGACTCCAAAAATTAAACAAGTGCGAAATAAAAACATTGAGGCCCACCACATTCTTGTCAGGTTCTTGAATACCCTGTCTAACATGAAAGAAACAATCTTAATTCTAAACATAAACTATAACTTCTAATAAACTAACTTCTGATAAATCTAACTTCATACTTATGATATTTCAACTTATTTTTCTGTTTCATCTATTTTTAAAATTCTGTTTCTGCCTTTTCGTATCAATGCAGCAAGAGCATCTGTCCTGTCCATCACACGACTTCTTGGTTGGATGGGTAAAAACACTCACTCAAGTAGAATTTCTGTTGATCCCCGTTGGGACCTCCCTCTTTTTCTTTTGCCATTGAAAGACAATGGCAAGATGAACAGAAAAATCACAGGCATTACTAAAACTTATTAAAAACTTAGCAAAAAAAATTCTATAACATCATTAAAAACACACTTATAAAAAAAAACTCAAAGGCCACGATCTTCTGTGGGTGAAACACAAATCTTTGCACAATCCACTTTTGCTGTGCATCCTCTGATCCACTTGTGGAGAGATCAGTGCCCTCTTGCAATTGAGAAGTTCCACATTCTTCACTGAAATCCATCCAGATTCTGCACCTGTTAAAACACAAACAAACCCAACACCCCCACAGGGACTGGAGGGTCCTCTCTCAATTCTGTTCCCTAAAACGTGCATGAAGAAATGGAAATATCAACATCTTTGTTATAAACATGAAAAACATTAAGAACAAAACAATGCCTATAGTAAAGAAACTAACAACAAATAAAAATCAATCAAACAATACACAATCAATATTACATATAAAATCACAGTTACCAAGTGCTACACTATCAAACTGTCATCCCAGAGTCTGCAGCAGCTGAAAACCTTAAAACAACAGAGATTTGGATAAAACATGTCCGGATCATGTCTCTCCAAAACCTCCTTTGAGGCTCAGCTGTCCTGTATGGTCAAATTGTCAAGCCAAAAGGACTTGAATACTTTTTTGATGCAGAAAACACCTGGATCAATCACACCATCCACGTAGAGCCAGAGCCTGGCCAGAGCTCGAACTCTAATTGGAGGATATGTTTAAAGCAAAGGTCTTAAAAATAACAGTTATAAGTGAAAAACCTTATTATTAACAATTTATCAAAACATCAAATGATTGAACCTGTCTAAAATTTGTTTCAAGACAAAAATTCTCTAAATACAACAAACCTTTTCTTCAAAAATCTGAGAATTTGAAGTCTGAAATCTTGAACCAGAACTTGGACTATAAATTTTTAAAAGATGAACTGCAGCTGCATAGAAAATTGAATAAAGAAAACACATGAGTAGTTAAAAAATCAAGCACACAGGATCCTGAAAAATACATCTCACAATCAATCACCTAAAAAAAAACAATAAAACATATGAAAACTGACTGTAAATATTAAAACAACACCTCAATATCTTAACATCTTAATAATAATTCTTATCACAAAAATCAGACAACTTACATTATATGATCAACCTATTAACAAGAAATGTTTAAAATAGTTTAAAACAATCTTGTCAAGCATTCATATAACATTAGTAACAATCATTACTATTTATCATTACCTACAAAAACTTGACAATTATAATTTATCTTATTATCTACAAAACTCAAAAATCATAATTACTTATATTATTATTTATAAAATCTCAAAAACAGAAATTGTGAACTTAATACCAACATTCCATTTGACTGATTTTTCTCAAATCTTTGCTTTCAAAGACATTTTTAGCAATTAAATAATTATTAACATTTCTATCCTTTTTTGTTTTACAGTAATTTTCATCCACATTGTATTTGAAATAACTTTGATTTGCATAATGTCCATCCTTCTTGGTATCTTGGAAAACACTCAGTATTGCTATACTTTTTCATTACGTCTTTTGTCTCTTGCAAGGAATTAGAAAAATGCTGTTGAAATTTTTGCTGTAGTGTTGCCATCTCGCCATCGGTGGCGCTGCTGCTCTCGGCGTTGTCGTTACCGTGGCAACCAGGCTGTGCAGCGTCTCCGCCGCCATTGCTGGGTGCTGCGGGGAGATGAGGGGGCGGCGCCGTCTCGCTCCGTCCTTGCTGCGTCACTGTGGGGACGGGCGAGGAGACGCTCCTGATGCGGCCGCGCCCCGCCTGCTCCGACTCCAGCGCGGCCGAGCCCCGGGGAATGCCCGTCTCCACCCTTGCGCTGTTGCTCGGCAACAAGGAACCTTCTGTGTCTCGGCCGAAGTCCGCTCCGCCCCGGGGCCGCCTCAGGCTCGGTGCTGGCCGGCCCCGCTCTGCCTGGCCCCGCTCTGCCTGGCCCCGCTCTGCCTTAGTTCTGCCAACCCGTTCCGCAAGGGACGAGGAAGGGCTTTCTGTAACTTTTTCTTGCCTTTGTATCTTGCTTTGTGATCGCTTGTTTCTGCTACAATTGACATGCCGCGCCGGGTTGCTCGCCGCCGCCGCCGCTGCTGCGGGGGGGCGAGGGGCCAGCACTGCTTCTCTCCCATCTCCGCCCTCTATCACTGCGTGCCAAAGCAGCTGCCCCAGCTCTTGCGATTCGACTTTACTAAAAATCAGCGAAGGTTTTTGCAGCTTGCCTTTGCTTCTCGCCCAAAGGACCAACTGTTCTAAATCGGCTTCTTTAACTTTTTCAGCTCTCTTTGAGAGAATATGAAAGAGCAGCCGCACTGAAGCCTGTAAATCTCCATCCATGGTGAACTTTCACCCTCTCTTTCTGTTCGCGGCTTACCTCAGTCTCCGCGGGCTGCTCCGCTCTCGCTTTTCTTCGGCAAGGCAGCAGCTCCCGCTCCAGCTCCCCGGCCTCGGCCACGTCCACACCCGCCGTTCGGGTCCTTTGTGAACGCCGAGGTCTTCCCACTGCTCCAACGGACTCTCGCAAACAAACAACAATGCGAAGAGTCTTTTTCCTCCCGTTGGGAAACGGCCCAATTCGGAGTTTGGAGACTTCTGCTCCGTTCCACCTGATCCCCGTTCACAAAAAGTGAATTTGGGATCCCGGTCCCGTCACCATGAGGCGATTTGGACCTAAATTCCTGTCGCGCGACTCAAACCTGACTGCCCGTTACTCTAAAAGTAATTTGGCAGCTTTTTCGGAGCCTCCTGAGTCCCTGTGCGGGCGCCACTTAAAGCCAGGGAATCTCAGAAAAACGGAAAGCTGGACAAGACAAACGCACATCCAATCAATATGATTAATGCAACGTTCTCCGTTTATTCAAGATAAGGTGGTAGTTTATATAAGCTTCCACATAGTTTACAGAAACAAAGACACTCTAATTGGTAGGCTAACATTGTTTACCTTTCCCTTAAAACGGCCTACACTTTACACCATAAAACCTATACTAATTCACACCCAGACAACTCAGTGGTCCCCACAGTACTTTAAGACTATTTTCTACCTGCGCCACAACCCTGAATTTCTAACTGCGTCAGAGGCTTTGAGGGCCCCACCAGGCCTCAATCTGAGGCCTAGCCTGGAGTAGCTCAACTTTCACAATTCATGCCCTCTTTCTCTCAAAAATGCTGTAACACCAAATCACCACAATTTTTGCTGTTGGTTGCAAAATTACGTCAGATGCCTTTCTGGGGAATACTTGTTAATATTTGTGGAGAACCTGAGTGCTTGTACATAATATGGATTTTCTAGTCCTTGTGAGTACCCCTTCTGTTGATGGACAGAGACTTTCATGAGACAGTCCCATTAATATGAGCTACTGGAATTCTTTCAAAAGATATTTCTTGCTGGGTTCTATGAAGAGATGGAAAAGGTCTGTCTTTACCAAGGACAAGTTATGAGAAAACCATGGCTGTACTTGGGTATAGTCTTCATATTTAGTGGTGATAAAAATGGCCCCTTCGCCAGAGGGGTGATAAAATGGTTTTTCTTTTGAGCCGCAGGAACATGAACAAGGTCCCCTGTGTTAGTCATAGAGAAATAGTGTGGAGCAGGAGGTTTATATTTGTTTTTAGGGTTTTTTGAAAGTATTGCCAGCTGACTGCTGACTATAAGTTCAGATATCATATGTGGACTATAACATAAGACATTTTTAGTCCTAAATGCTTGGATTTTCTTCCTCAAGCCTAATATCTTTAGAGGTTAAACAAACATTTTTCTTTTCATTCTTGTTTGACTTTTGATTCCTATTCCTTGTAGATCAAGAAATCTTACGAAAATTGGAAAAGGAGAAGATTCTCGTGTTCACACCGTCCCGGCGCGTGCAAGGGAGAAGGGTGGTGTGCTACGATGACCGATTCATAGTGAAGTTGGCCTTCGAGTCAGATGGCATCATTGTCTCTAATGATAACTACAGGGATCTAGCCAATGAAAAGCCAGAATGGAAGAAGTTCATAGATGAACGCTTGTTGATGTATTCTTTTGTTAATGACAAGTAAGTCATTCTGTCTTTACATATGCCACTAAAATAATTGAAGAAAGGACAGTTTGAAGATTTGTACAAGTTTTTCATCTCACACCCAAATTATTAGGTGTATGTAGGAAAACAAGAGGAATAGTCAATCATGAATTTGGTCTTCTGATTAGAAGTACTTGAAACTGTCTTTGTAGCAATTTTTAGGTCTTTTTATGCTATTTTTTTCTCTTTGGTATATGCCAATGTATATTTTATGTATGTTATAGTATAATATTCCAGTTCTATTGATATACTGAGCAAACATTTTGGAGTGCCTGTGGTTAGACTTCTAAGTCCTATAGTCATAGAAAAACCCAAACTGGAATGAACTTCAGGGGGTCTGTAGTTCAACTGTCTGATTAGATCCATCTATAGTAACTGCACCCCAGCCTACAGATCAACTGCAGTTACTGCTGGTGGCTTCTTGTAGTGGGAGGAACTCATTGCTTCCCTAAGCAGGCACTTGTGTTGAGGTGCCTCAATGCTGATGCAAGAATCCTAGGCCATCACCACAGTTTTGCAAAGCTAGTAGTGGTGTTTTAAGAAAGGGCCGCCTGTATTTCAGCCCTTACTTTTGATTTTGGGATGGGTTATTTGCAGCCCTGCTTTGCCACAAAGCATCAGCTGAGCTGGACCAAAGGTGTCTGAAGCAGTCGAGGTGTCCACACTGTCTGTTCCTGTGACCTACCTCTAAGGCAGTACCTGCAGCAGAAAGATGGCCTTCCAAAATTGCTCTTGAGGTTCTCAGATCTAAAAACGACAGGATGGCAGGTTATGGTGTAGCATAGTCATATATGTTCTTGGTCATTGCATGAGTTGTATGAAAAGGCTTGTTTGCTTCCGTAATACTTTGTTCTTTCTTTGTAGATTTATGCCTCCTGATGATCCTCTTGGCCGCCATGGTCCAAGTCTGGACAATTTTCTTAGGAAGAAGCCTATTGTGCCAGAGCATAAGAAGCAACCATGTCCATATGGTAATTTGATTTAACCCATCAATTTTTATGTACTGGGACTGGCGACCAAAATCCTGCTTTATTTTAACACTGCCAAAACTGTTTAAAACTCTTTAACATTGGTTTTAACATTGCTGTCGTAGCCTGACATGGGTTGAAATGCTGAGCTCATGGTGGAAACTGAAGCAATTTTTTCATGTGCTACTTGAAAAACATTTCTGTAAAACATTTCTGTCTACTAGTTGAACTAAAGGAGCAATTTAATTAAATATTCATTGGAATAAATCCAAATTAACACCTAAATCCTGCAGGTTCAGAAGCCCTTTCTAATGTCATGAGATATTGAGGTTTTCTTCCAGAGAATTAATTGAGCTATCTGAAGTTTAGCTACTGAGCGTTCCTACAGGCATCTTGACTGAGCTGAAACCTGCTGGCCTTATGGCTGTGGGACTTCACTATTAAGTTTTCTGCCTGTATATTGCCTTGGCCCGACACAGCAGGTGTGTACAGCCTCCCTGGCAGTGCCACATCCAGCTCAAAATGTGGCTGGTAGTGTTGGTCTGCATTCCCAGAGCACCAGCTGCAGGACGCTACCAGCACCTCTTTTTTTCCCCACAAAACAGGAGAGAAGTTCTTAGAGCACACCCTGTGTTGCACAAAACCAATCTTATTTGTGAGATCTTTCAAATCAACAGTAGAACTTCTAATGAGGGCAATTTCTGTTATTTGATGTTGAACAGATTTTGTTTGAAGTTTTTAAAATCTGATTATGTTTGTATTAATAGGGAAGAAATGTACCTATGGACACAAATGCAAATACTATCATCCAGAAAGAGGAAATCAACCTCAGCGATCCGTAGCTGATGAACTTCGTGCCATGTCTAGAAGCACAGCTGCCAAAACTACAAGTGAAGGAGGACTGGTAAAAAGCAATAGCGTTCCCTGTAGCACTAAAAGTGATGGCACTTCAGAGCTGAAGCGTGCTGCTCCAAAGAGGCAATCGGATCCTAGTATAAGGACTCAAGTCTACCAAGACTTGGAGGAAAAGCTTCCCACCAAAAACAAATTGGAAACCAGGTCTGTACCTTCTTTAGTTAGTATACCAAGTTCCTCTGCTGGAAAACCCCAAAGTACTGCACCTTTAACTAACGGCCTTCCATCTGGAGTTCACTTCCCACCTCAGGATCAAAGACCACAGGGACAGTATCCTACAGTGATGATGGCAACCAAAAATCACGGAACACCAATGCCTTATGACCAGTATCCAAAATGTGAGTCTCCGGTGGATGTAGGGTATTACTCTATGCTGAGTGCATATTCAAACCTCAGCGTGTCTGGACCGCGTAGTCCTGAGAGGCGCTTCTCCTTGGACACGGATTATCGGATTAGCTCCGTAGCTTCCGACTGCAGCAGCGAGGGGAGCGTCAGCTGTGGCAGCAGCGATTCCTACGTGGGTTACAGCGATCGCTCTTACATGAGTTCACCTGACCCACAGCTGGAGGAGAACTTGAAGTGCCAGCACATGCACCCCCACGGCCGCCTTAACGCTCAGCCCTTCCTGCAGAGCTACCACGAGCCCCTCGCTCGAGTGCAGAGCTATAGTCACGAAGAACCAAAGCATCACCACAAATCTCCCATTCCGTACATGGCTGTGCATCTGCAGCATCCAGCAGTCGGTGCTCGTTCCAGCTGTCCGAACGACTACTCGGCACCCCAGAGCTCGTCTCATTCAAAGACGCTGCATCTGGGGAGAGCCCTGGTGTCCACGAGAATAGACAGCATTTCAGACTCGCGTTTGTATGAAAACTCTCCGTTAAGACACAGGAAGCCTTACTCTGGCCAGGAAGGGCTGGGAGGTTGGGATAGGCAGAGTTACGGGATGGATGCCTACGGCTACCGCCAGACGTACTCCTTGCCCAGCAACCCCACGCAGCCGTGCTACGAGCAGTTTGCCTTCCAAAGCCTTCCCGAGCAGCAGGACCAGCCCTGGCGCGTACCTTACTGTGGAATCCCGCAAGACCCCCCAAGGCTCCAAGACACCCGGGAGAAGGTTTACGTTAACCTCTGCAACATCTTCCCCTCCGATCTCGTGAGGATGGTGATGAAGAAAAACCCTCACGTGACGGACGCTCAGCAGCTCGCTGCTGCCATCTTAGTGGAGAAATCTCAGCTAGGTTATTGAGAGATGACGCATCTTTGTGGTGTCTCGTAGTTTTCAGCTCAGCTCTACCGCTGAGGGAGGTTTGCTACAATAGCATTTGGGATCTCCTTCTCAGCAAGGAGGTTATATAGTAATCCGTTTATGTGAAATACTGTATCATGGAGTCTGTATGTATAGCCCCATGCATTGAAAGTACCAGATAAGTTTTGTGTTCTAGTTTGAAAATTTTTAAATGGCTATTTTCACATCTGGAGGATGTTCCAGTTTAAATTAATATATATATATATATTAAAAAAAAAAAAATCTGTGGTCTCTGGTTATAATCTTTGGTGCATCAGGGGTTTATATGCAGCACTTTCTTATCACTGTTACATTTTGTTGGGATTTTTGGTTTTGTTTTTTAACTTGCTGGATGCTTATCCTTGGGCTGTGAGATATTAAACTGCAGAATGAGGATTTTTCTATTTCTGGCAGGCAATTTTCAAGCCAATTTTCAAGCCCAGTTTCTGAACTTTTTAAACCGCCACGAGTATGTTTGATGTATGTTTGTTTTTGTGAGCTTTTTCGTGCTGTAATCACCTGTTTGTAGAAAACAAAGATTTCCTACAGCACTGACTTCATTTTTTGAAACAAATAATTAAGTTACCAGTTAACAGTGAAATGGGTAACAATATATTGGTAATTTATAGTATGGCACTTTTTGTTGCTTTCTTTGTTTTGCTTAAATAGTTACATGTTTTTGTTGGTGCAGTCAATTAGTAAGATCAGATGCAAACAGAAGAGGAAAAGATTTTTTATTTTTTACTAATTTATGGATATGTTAAAAGCCTTATTGCCTGATTTTCAGAGGTACTGAGAATTTGCAGCCCCTTTGGAAGCTAAGAGAAACTGCAAATGCTCAGAACCACTCCAAACCAGGCCACCCTGTTTCGGTTCCTGTGTGTTTTTACCCAGCTGTGTGTATCTCTGGTCAGTAGATGGGGACCTGAAATCGTAGGGCCCTGTTTAGTTGTTTTATATGTTTTTTCTTTGTATTGCTGCACAACTGTACTGGATAAAATATGCTTTTTATAAAGTATTTACCTGTTTTTAAATGAATTTAATTATCTCAATGCAAGTTTTGTATTTAAAATACTGTTTGATTTTTCTTGCTATTTATCAAGGCTGGCCTGAAAAGGTTTTGTGTGTTCAGGATATGCAACATTTATTATCTGCACTATGGTAATGATATTGTAGCTCAAAATAATACCTTAAATTTTTTTTTTTTTTTTTTTTTGGCAGGGGAGGGGAGGGTCGTGGGGAGAGAAGATACCATATGTGTTCCTGGAGTTAGTTTTTTTGCTTTTTGCATTGTGTAGGCCTGATTCTTGCCACAAATAGTGTAGGTTTAGAAACAGACAAGCCAAGTCTGTTTTAGCATTAGTAAGGGATATTTCTGGTTTAAAGTCATGGGTTTTACTAGCACCTCTTAAGCTTTTATATATCTATATATATTAAAAATATAAATAGTTTTTGCAATTGATGTCAGATGTACTTCCATGACATGATCAGTTGCCAACAGTTTTAGGCTTCCATCTATTGTAATGATGTTCAGTGTTAAAAAAAATGTCACTCGTTTACACTATTACAGCTGATAATTTTGTTACAATTGCTGGAGTTTTAAGTAAGGCCCTGAAGAACCAGAAAGTACCTTTTACTGTTGATACAAATTGTATCTTTTTAACTGAGAACTATTTTGATTTGTAGATTAGAAACACAAATGTAAAATTATAACTAGTCTTTTGGGCAACATTTTATCCCTTATTTAAAAATTAGAGATTTCAGACATAGAATAGATTTAGGCAAGTAAAAGTAGGTATTTATTTAGGTGTCTCTCTCAATTTCACATACTAAAACGAAAAAATAGACTATTGGCATCTTCTTACTTCTAAAATCTTTGTAGTGGGAACTCACTAAAATAAAGGTAAAATGCTGCCTGAAAATTATGTCCAAGCACCTTTGAATACGAAGACGTTTTCACTACTTGTGTGACACCATGTGTTGCAGCAAGTAGGGTTTGGGTATACAGTAAATGCTTCTAAAGAGCATTGTGCTATAGACTTATCCAATAATCTGAACCATGTTCAGCAAACCAATTCAGGACGTGGTGCTCCTGCAGCTTCCACTGCCAGAGCGCTGCAGGTTCTGCCATTGCCTGTTCCCGTGGCATGGCCAGAGGGGCTCTACACCATCTGTCCTGCATTGTCTGTTTAGGGAGAAGACCTCTTCACCTGTGGCAACAGTTTTTCCCTGGATTTGGTTGGTCGCCATCCGTAGAGCATGTTTGAATGTAGAGACTGGTGCAGTGCTGACACTGAGGTTTGGACTGGGAAATGGGTCTCATCTTAGTTGTACACTAAGATTTGGTTAAACTGAATTACACTGAAGTACTACACCATAGTGTAGATGCAGCTGTTTTAATAATGCAATTATTGTGTTTGTGGTTTTAATAGGTTTCTACATTTATTTTTATGTAGGTATTTACTTCTGCCAAAAGTTGAATTCCTTTAAGCATGAACTGAAATGTGTATATTCCTTTAAGCATGAACTGAAATGTGTTTTTTCCTGTGATGTGGGCACCAGGATGCTCCTGCCATGCACATGTAACAGTCTGGCCTAGAGCAGGGGCTCAGCAACTGAGATACCAGTGTGAGGTGCTGCACTGCCCAGGCCTGAGTTATCTGTGTCCATTGCCTCCACATACAGCCAGGGCAGTACTGAATCCCCAAAGGGTGGTGATCGCTAGGGAGTTCTTGTGATAGGTTCTGTGCTATGCACTCAAGCACTGAAAATGCTTTAAAAATACAAGAGCAGGAGTAATTTGGTGGATATTAATGTTGTGCAATGATGTGCTAGTTCCCCTTAGACTCACTTATGTTCGGTAAAAGAAATTTATTGTGGACAAAATGTTTGCCTTGATACTTACTTTTGTTTTGCTGTGGTAACAGATGGAGGAATTGTGTGTGAACATCTCCATGATGAGATCAGTCTGTATATTTAACAGCTCCTAAAGAGCACACCAGTAACAAACATGGATGCAGTGGTACTACCTTTATCTATGTAATTGCATTGATGCAAATAACTGAGCTGTAACCTGCCATGATCCTTAAATAGCAGAGGTACTTCAGTGATGCTGTCTTGGCCCCAGCTGAGTGCCAGAGATGCAATGAAGGATTTAGTACCTTAAAATTTGAGCTGTCCCTCAACTAAGAAGAGGGCAAAACTTCCCTTTGTCTTCAGTACTTGAGAGTTGTTTTGATACCTAGCAGAAACTCTGTACTTTTAGATAAAATCCCAAGCTGTTGTAACTGCATCAGTAATAGTATATAGCTATACAGTATTTCTAATGCACATACATTACGCATCTCCCCACAACTGTTTTCAATACAACATGTCGCAAATATTTAAGAGTTTTTAAGTATGTCCTATAGATAACTAACTTTGAGCTAAACATACCCAGCCTATGACAGTATTAATCACTTCGTTGTTTTTTATTTTTTTCAAATATGTGGGTTTCATATATATATATATATATATATATATATAATGTGTGTATGTATATATATATGTGTGTGTATATGTATATATTTGTATATATATACACATATATTTGGCAAGTGGGTTTAAGATACTGCTAATGGTCTGAGGTAAGATCATACCTTCCCAGGTGTCCCATTTTCTTTGGTATGTCTGAATTGTAGCTTGGTCCTCCACTGCAGCGTAGCTCTGGGGAGAGCCCAAAGCCTGATGTGTTGGTGTGATGCCCTGAAAAGAGAAGGCGTGCCAGGCTGGGGAAAAACCTCAAAGGAGACTCCTGCAGTCTCAGCGGGTGCAGACTAGCTGAGATGGTGATGAACTTCTGCTGTGAAAGTTGTAGCTGATGGTGAACACCTTCCCAAAAATATCAAAGCTGCCAGAGTACCTCACGTGGAAGGGAACACTGGGGGCGTTTGCCCCAGCAGGGTGAGCACCGGAGGACTGAATGCCTTGAGTGAGAGATGCTGCACCATCTTGCCACAGTAAGAGACTACCAAAACATTCACCAGTTTTATCAGTTGATGGTTCAACCAAGGTATTTTCAATGTGTAAAGTTTGAAAAATGAGACATAATGCTTTCCTGCTCTGTGGAGCATTTAGAAAAATACCCAACTGACTTTCCATTGCTACTGAAAATTTAAAACACTGTGCAATTAAAAAGACCATTAAAAAAAATAGAAATTATTTATTTTTATTTACAGTGTGACTTGCTAATTTATTCCTTGCATTATAAGGCCATGGTGGACTGCTGTTTGTTGAAGTTTTTTTATCATAGGAACTAAAACTGCTGAGAAGAAAAACCAGTAGATTTAAACTTAAAATTCTACGGCCTTGTTTTCTGTAAAAGGGCTGAGGTTTTATAAATGTCAAATCACATATTTTATATATTTTGTAAATTTTAGAGAGGCATTGTTTAAGAATTTTGTGCAAATTAAATATGTTTGGGCACATTGTTTAGACTAATCATAGACTAAACCTAGAATCACCTGTATTAAATGTTTTTTCCAGCGAACCTTTTGCTCAGTAACACGAGAGATGTTCAAATTTCACCTTTAGATGTTCTAGAATATATTTCTCAAGGTTTCATGAGAAGCTGCTGGCCTAGGCACCCAATCACACAGGAAATGCACATTTGCAAGGGAAGCAACACTGCAGAGTGCTGGGTTTTCCTTGCCATGCAGCCCAGGGAGATGTGCTGGTGCACATCAGGTCTCTCACAGATGTTTGTAGAAGCACTACCAAATACCATGTGTGGTTCATAGTTATCAGTGTGCTTGAAAAAATTTTCCATCTTCCGGTCTTAAAGGGTTGTCATAACTTGGTCTTGGAGTGTTTATTACTCTGTCTACCCTTTAAGCTAAATGACTGCAATAGTTCTCATTCCCTCTCACACTCAATAGCTGTGGGGGGGCATCAACACTTACACCTGACTTCAGCAGAGGCAGAGGTGTGGGGTGGTTTAGTGGTGTGAGGGAATACCTGGGTCAGACTGGCGTGTGTGTAAGTGCAGCTGGGCTGGGACCTTGAGGAACACAGCTGGAGAGCCACCTCCTCCCAAGCATAGGGGAGATCTCACTGGTGCTGACAGGTCATTTGGCCAGGATTGCCCTTTGCAGGCTTTGGGAACACCTACAAACCAAATTTACTTAGATGTTTAAGCACATCCATCCTCTCTTTTTCAAAGTATAACAATCTACTCTTTGCCTTATAAAACAAAACCTCTCTGCTTTTTTTTTTTTTTTTTTTTTTTTTTTTTTTTTTTGGTAGAACAACCCATTTTCTTTTGGTGTCAGATAAATTAACCATGTGAGATTGGCTGGTTCATTACTTTTTATTTATCTAAATGACATTCTTAATGAAACTGAAATTCAAGAACTGCTTTCCCAGCATACAATAGAGTATCCTGCAAGGAAGCAATGCAGATACAACAGCAATAATTGTATTTTGTAGCTCTTTTCCCAGTTGTTATCTCTGTATTTGTGTTGAGTACGTGAGATTTTAATATTGTCCTGAAGTCCACTGTGGCAAAGCCATTAGCTAAAAATAATGTTTGGGCTACTTGATAAAGCAATTGTCAAACTAGCTCTTCATTCCTTCATTGGTTGTTGTGTATTGTTTCTGTGATGTGACTATTCACATCTTAAAACCACCACTAAACCATATAAAAAAAACGTGTACATGGATACTGCTTTTAGAGAAAAAAAATAAAGATTCATTTTCCTCATTGATGGGCTGGTTTTGTTTCATAAAAAAAAAAAAAAATCTCTAGAGCAGTTAGCAGTGAGTTATAGACAGCTTTGTGTTCCTACCTGCACAAAACCTGCAACAAAACTGCTCACTTTGAATAAACTGGAACAGTTTCAAAAATAGAATGATAAAAAGGTTTGGTTTAGAAGGGACCTCAGGGATCACGCAGTCCCAACCCCCTTGCCATGGGCAAAGACACCTTTCACGGGACCTGCTCAGCCTGGCCTTGGACATCACCAGGGATGGGCCATCCATAGCTTCCCTGGGCAATCTGTTCTAGTACCTCACCACTGTCACAGTGAAGAATTTCTTCCTAACATCTAATCTAAACCTATTTTCTTTTAGTTCAAAACCATTTCCCCTTGTCCTGTTTGCCCATACAAAGAGTCCAATTCCCTCCTTTCTGTAATCCTTCTTAAGATCCCAGAAGGTGCTGTAAGGCCTCCTGGGACCCTCTCTTCTCCAGGCTGAACAAACCCAACTCTCTCAGGCTGTCTTACAGAGAGGTGCTCCAGTCCTCTGATCATCTGTGTGACCCTCCGGACCTGCTCATACAGGTCAACATCTTTCTTGAGCTGAGGACCCCAGAGCTGGATGCAACAGCATTGCAGGTGGTTTCTCACACGGGCAGGATACAAGTGGCTTTCCAGGCTGTGAGCCCACATTGTTGTTGACTCGTGTCCAGCTTTTCATCTACAAGCAAGCCCCGATCTCCACAGGGCTTCTTTCAGTAAGTTCTCCTGGTCTGTGCTCATGTCTAGGGTTGCCTTGACCCAGGTGTAGCACCTTGCACCTGGACTTGTTGAACTTCCCTCTGGATGGCATCCTCTCCTCCAGGTGTGTCAGCTGCCACATGCAGACTTGCTGAGGGTGCTGTCAAGACATTAAAGAGCACCAGGACAGAGGCATGAGGGACACCACCCATCACCAGCCTCCACCTGGACATTAAGGCATTGACCGCAAACCTCTGACTGCACCAATCCACCAATTCCTTATGCCCTGAACAGTCCAGCCATCAAACAACACCTCTCTAATTGAGAGAGAAGGGTGTCATGAGGGATCGTACATAAAAATGTATGCTTATCAGTTCATTTTTAATGTAGTAATTTGTATTTACTTGGCTATTTCCCTTCATTTTGCTTACCAAGATAAAAGCCTCGTGGGTTAAGAAGACACATCAGTCATTTACAGTAGCAAATTTTGGCCAGTTGACCTAGTTTCCTCTTAAGTACTCCTGCATATTTATTTGTCTTCCATTGCATAATTGTTAGTGTGACCTAGCTCTGGATGCTGCAGGGGTAAATAGAACAGAATAGAATTTAGAATAGAATAGTTGTGAACTATTATGATGCGTGCAAAGATTCAACAGAAGGTGCTGAAAGCTGTGATAAAGTGAGTCCTCAAAATACATGGAGCTGTTGAGTTGTAATTTTTCCAAACAGCATTTTCTTGGCTAGGCCTGGCAGTCCAAACTTGCTGGGACCCTCTTACTTCCCTCTCCAGTTGTGGTTACAGGAGCACCTTGACAGCCCTGCAATGAGGAATGAAGTGGGGTGACATGAATGCAGATAAAATGAGTGGTTGTCCTAAGAAAAGAAGGAACAACGTAGTGCTGCTCTTCATTAGTTGTGACCACTCTCGGTGTCCTTAATGCAAATGTGCACAGCTGTGAAGGTGCTGTTCCACTGCATCCAGCCTGAGTGCATCATCTGGCTGTGCCTCCTCTCAGGGCAAACAGCCACTGGAGTGAGACCTAAAGGTCCCTGCCCAGCAGGTTGATGGAAAAGCTGCAGCAATGCACCTCTGGGAATGCTGATCTCCAGACTCATCATGGTGAGCACAAACCAGACTGATCACAACAGCAGCAGAGCAGAGGAGCAGTGGGAAGCTGTATGTGTCATGCAAGGGGTGGGAAGCGCTTCCCTGGCTCCCTGGGTGAGGTGGGCCCAGCCCAGGAGATATCACTGATATGCTGATTAGCTTGAGGTGGTGTCTCCTCTGCAAGCTCTGGTGTGAGGCTGCTTGGCCTCTCACATACCAGTCTGTGTTTGCTTTGCATTTTTCTGATCTGCTGCTGGTCAGTGAGCACCTCTGTTGCCTTGTCAGAAATTCAGGCTGGGGCAGTGCTGGCCCAGATGCTCCCATTGCCTCCAGGTCAGCTCAGCCCTTATATTCTCCACATGGAAATACTTAATTTTTTCTGAATTACACTGTTTGAAGTGTCATTGCTTCTTTTCATTAAATCAGTGCTTGAAGCTTCTGCAGACAGGAATCCGAGTGGATGATCACATCTCTGATGGTTGATGGGCCAATGGATTGATGGTCCAAGGTGAGGTTTCCTTGGCTACTGATCTGCATAACCCAGAGCTGCTGGTTTCTTTTGCCAGGTGCTTAAAGTCTGTCAAGTATTTTTGTTGTGTCTCCACATGATGGATCCAGAAACCTTCTATTTTCAGTAGATGAGAAAATCAAATAACATCTCCTGTGTACTTTCCTTTATTATTTTTAAAGTCCTATTATTCACCTGGCAAGAAAATGCAATTTCAGAGGGCAAAAATCCCTTAAAGCACAAGTAAAGAAAGGGTTCAGTCTATGGGCTCAGGGCTATGAATCACTTCTGCTGCATTTCCAGGCTGAGCAGAGCTGTCCCAAGGCCCTACACATATCTCATGATGCTCTGTCCTGCTCCACTTGCTCTGCAGCCTCCACTCCAGCATGTTGTGTTGCTTTCCCTGCAAATCCCTATTCTCTCAAAGGCATTGCTTAGAGCAAAAGAAAAGGAAAAACCACACCATCAATTTCAGCTGCGGAAAAAACTGACAGCGCTGCTGACACTGTGCTGTTCAAAAGCTGTAACTCCTGACAGCTGAAGAGCAGATGGTGGGGTTGGGTGGATGACCAACCACAGCCATCAGCTCATTGTCCCTGCAAAGAGTGAGAGCTAACAGGGCCTGGGGCACGTCCAGAATTTGGACTGTAAGACCAGTACAAGATGGAATGAACAGATTATAACCTTTCTCTGTTACTAAGTTGTTTGGCACACTGAAGTTATTTTCTAAAAAATAGCAGCCACTTCCCTGCTGGCACTGCTCACTTCCCTGACTCTCAGCTGTAGGATGCCCCAGCTCTTGAGCTGTGGGATGCTGGCTGACCATCACGCTCCTCTCTCCTGCAAGGGGCCAAGCACCCCAGAGCCCAGCTGCCACCCACAGGTGGTTGTAAAGATCCACCCACTCTGTTCCATACAGGGTGTTCAGCAGCAGCAGCAGTGTTAAACACTAAGGGAAGGGCAGAAGTGCTGTGCCTGATCTTGACTGATGAACTGCTTTAAACATTCCAGCTGTAACTCTTGTCTTCAGTGAGGCCTCACAGCCACTACCACACTTACACTCATTCCCCATTTTGGAAGAAACTGGTGTGCTGGATAATTAAGAATTACAAAGCCACAATTGTGTTTTGTCATGTCCCTGAATATGCTAGTTTCTGCATAGGTGATTTGCTGGCACAGGCTGGATTTCAGTTTTTCAGATTGCTTCAAGAATGCCAAATACAGCCTTTTTTTTTTTTTTTTTTTTTTTTTCCCAAAACAAGATCAAGCTGCTGGTATTTATATAATCTGGTTTGGTCTCTTTGGATGGTGTTCCCACCACCACCTGAGGCTTCTCCTCTACAGCTCTGCTTTTTCCCTTGGGCTGATCAAGTACCATGAGTTTCCCCAGTTCAGTCAATTCTCTAAATCCCATGTCTACACCACCTGCAGGGCAGGCCTAGAGATCCTGTCACCAGTTTACAAATTTCTCCTGCAAAAGCTGTAACAAAATGCCCATGAACCTGGCAGGCATCACAGCAGCCCCTGCTGCAGGTTGAAGTGTTGTGACACTGGAGATGAAAGGGCTCTGTCACTCATCCTGGAGCTGAAACCTGAACTTGACAACCTGCATGACCTTGTCTGGAGAAGCTAAGGAGAGGCTGCTGTACAAAAACGCAGGGATGCTCCTTGCGAGACATTTCCAAGCAGGACAAAGTGTCACTTGGGCTACTCTGGGCAGCATCCTCCAGCCTCGCAGGATCTTTGAGCTCATTCTGTGCTGAAGAAAGGGAAGGGACATTTAGAGATTTGGTGTCCTGGTGCATAATGTGCCCCCTGTGCTGCAATTGGAAAGAAAAAGCTGGCACAGAACTGGGCCCGTTATGAGCACATGCACGAAACACCACCATCATCCTGCTCCTCAGTGTCACAGCAGAGGACCTGTGTTCAGTAACCTCAGCACCTACTCCTGGCGTGGCAGAGCCAGCAGCACAGGAGTTGGAAAAGGTTGAAGCTGCCTCCACCAGCCAGCTTTGTCACACACCCTGTTTCACTCAGCCTTCCCAGCACCCTGCATTTCCCTGCCCATCCCTGGGGACATGTCCAACCCACAAGTCTCTTCAAGGAGAGGCTGGGAGAAGCTTCACGCTGAGGAAGACTTGCATAAATCCAACTTGTAGGAGACCCAGATCAGTCCTCCCTAGGGCGCTGCAGGGCAGGACAGGGGTGGCTCAAGGAGCAGGAGTGTCCCAGTCCCAGCACAGCCACCAGTCAGGTGCTGGGACACAGCTGAGCACTCGGTGGCAGTGGTGCAGAAGATGCTCTGGTGCCACTCCATCTGATGGTCTCTATAGCAACAGTCAGGCTTTTTCTTTCCCAGCTGAACTGCCAGGAGCAGCAGGTAGATATGACAGAAATTCAACGCTGCTATTAATTTACATGAGCTGGGTGAAGCATAAGCAAGAGGAGTGTGGGGAATAAGGAGCTGGCAATGTTCTCCAGACAGGTTCCTTACACCAGCCAGGCTCACCTTACAGAGATCCCCAACTGCATCCTGGAACCAGAGCTGCAGCAGAGGTTTGGGTGACTCAAGATTCCAACCCTCAGGAAGTGGCCTGAAAGGGGGAGAATAGCATTGGGGTCTGGCCAGGGTGCCTGGGAGAAGGAATTTTTGGGTTTCATCCAGCTCTACAAAACTTTCAGGCATGCACAAACCTGGATTTTAACTTATGTTTTACCAATTTCAGTAATAGAAAGTCCATTTTCCCTAGTGGGGGGAAAAAAGTGAACTGAATTCAGTGACGGAACTGCCTGTCTCAGGCAGTGTTTTGCTACCTGCTCTCCCACTGCAGCCACCTGCAGCAGTTATTGGAGACTCTGGCACGAGTCGCATGTTTGCAGAATGCCTATAAGCACAGAGCTGCTGCGGCTCAAACCCAGTTAAACATTTTGGGTGTTTTGGGTGGTGCAGACCATGGTGGTGATCCTCAATATTGGGCTGCCCCCAGTGCTCTGCCCCAGTCTCATCATGGTCATGATGGCAAGGAGCAGCAGATGCTCCAGGAACTGCAGAGAGGGATGATGTTGTTTGTTCGTTTATTTAATACCTGATTAAATGATCTTCCCTTGGTTCCTCTGCGACAAAGTGATTTAATTAATGCTGAAACTGCGCACACGGGATGCAGCAAAGCTGTTCGCGGTTGGCATGGGCTACATCTATAGAACTATTTTGGAAAAAGGAAAACGTCAGCATGATAAAAATGGAAAGTGTTAGCGTGCCATGTGCTGCCAGGAAATGGGGCTGGTACCCTATTCTAAACCTGGATCACATTTTTAATGAAAGTTAACTTGTTCACCCCACCTTTTACCATTTAAAACTAATTTAATGGAGAACCCGCCCCCAGCTGAGGGCCAGCAAGTGCTGCCGTAGGAGGCAGGTAGGCTTCCACTCACTAACTCCTCAGTGCACATCAACTATGGAAAGCCAAGCGACAGCAGAACTTCAGTCAGACCACGACAAAAACTGGGAAGAAACTCTCAGATGGCTGCAGGTTTAGGACATTGCCCTCTGCAGTCACCTCTGCAGCGAGGTGGCTCAGCTGTGAGACTCAGGGTGTCTGCACTTAATCGATTGCTTACCCACCTGGCCAGGGCCATCTGCAGCCTGGCTGCTTCCAAATCTACACACTGCTGGAGGCACAGACGCAAAGACCACTGGTGAATTTAGAGGAAAGACCCAGGATGAACTACAAGGAGAAGCAAAGCTGCTGGCCAGCCGTCAAGTAATAGCACGGAGGAGAGAGGGACAAGGAAGGACACCACTGTTTCAATTGGCAATCAAGCTGCTTCATGCCTTACAGACCAGGCACCACTCTTTCATGGCCAGCATTCACAGGCACGATTGAATTCACTCTCTCCTGCCCTGCAGGACAGCATTTTTAACCGTACAACTCTCCTACAACTCTTCAGACAGACCTTTACCGACAGGTAAGTACCAATCTGCAATTCCAGCAACATCCTCACCAGGGC